>NC_088201.1:145544466-145844466 GCF_037126465.1 Ornithodoros turicata
TTATAGGTGCTTGGACTATCTTGCATCGGTGGATATGAAAATAGTGGTAACCTACCCTACGAAACAGCTATTTGCACATAAGCTTAACAGTTCCCTGTGAGGTGAGGGGAAGCAGTTGTCTCTGACGTGTGACTGTGTTGTCCTCCAATGTTCCTGATGTTCGATGTGCCCCCGAATCTTACTCTGGAGGGAGCCTCTTTAAATTTTTTGCAAATACAGTTGGTGGAAGGCTCTAACTGCTTTCCATTCACATGGTTTCGAACTTTTTTTCAGATGCTGTGAAAGTCAGCAGGGAAGTGCGATGTAGAAGAAACGACTGCCAGAAGCTTGCTAAAGAACCGCACAACATGTGTGAGCAGCAGACAAAATATTCATCAAACGGTACAAAACTAGTATTTTTGTGCTTTGTCGTTTTGAGACATCCTTGGTATTGTATGGAGAACAGCGTGACTATGTCATTCCGTCTTACTTCACCCAAACAGCTATCTGGTAGTAGTGCAAGATTTGAGTTCCTAAAAGGTTTATTCACTGAAGTCACCTCAGCGCCATACTATAGGTCCCTCAATGTTTAGTCCTTGCATTTGTTCTCTGCATTATGCTTTTTAGGTGACTATTAACACCAAAAAATATGGAAATTGCTTGGATATTCTACAAATCACAGAGCAACAAGTTTTAAACACCAGATATGCGGTGAGTATAATATGGGTAACAGCTTGACTGAAATCTACAATAGGGCCGAGATCTACCAAGGCCGATGGCAGCAAATCTGCCTGCTAGCGACAGTGGCGGTCTCCTGCGGATGACGTCATGTGAATAAACTTGTATACTACTTGTACGTACTTATAATGTTTGACGTGGTGATACAGGTTTTGCTTTGTATTGTCTTTTATAATATACACAGTGTTTATTTTTATCCTGTACAGAATTTTTGCACCAAAGTTATGAGAGCAGCACAGATGTTGTTTTAGCGTAATGCAGTGATGGAAGTGCTGCGCCAATCATGGAGTGCTTAGCAGTCGCCTGCTCGACCAGGTAAGGTTGTGTGTCACGAGAAAACGCCTGTCACATTGATGTACTTTAACAGCGACAGCTGTTACATCCTCATTTCCCTGAGATCCTGGCAGCGTCCGCTAGAGCCCTGCGCAGATAAGATTTTTAGCATCTGCGTGCACATTATCCGATCCGCACCGTTGCATACGCAACCGTTTAGATCCGCAAGTTTCGAAGGACGCGTAAACACAGCCGGAAGAATGTTGGTATAATTTCGGATGCCTCCATGCTCTCATGGAAGGACTCACGCCAAAATGCCTTCTCTCCTGTCTTGGCCGTGCATGGTCAAAGGTGAACCCAGGCATGCGCTCGCTGTCGGTGCGCAATACAAATAAATTGCTAGTAGAAAAATTACAGCATGCGGTATATCCGCATCTGACCTCGAGCCATCCGATCCGCACACTGCAGAAAGTGATAAATTCTTGTCCGAATCCGCAAGTATCTTACGGATATCCGCTTCCATCCGCAGATGGTGCAGGGCTCTAGCGTCCACATCAGGTAGTGACGCGCAAACAGATTTTCAGCTGTTGCTGCAATTTGTGTTGTGTAGCTGTAACAGTTCTGTGATTTTTGTACGTGCAGCTTCTTTTCTTTGTGTCTCTCAGATCAGTGTTGATACAGCTTTTACTCTTATGTGGCCAGACAAGCATCCCGTGAAAGAGTGTGCATAGCCACTAAACAAACTAGTTAGAACTAGCAGGCTACATGATGCTTTCTGACATGTTTTGTTCTATTTTCTAGCCACAGTGAGTCATTGGAGGCAGTGCTGCAGCACCAACAATCACTCATTGGAAGAAAGGAATGAGGTGGCCATCAACACCCTGCTGCCAGTTCAACACTCCTCAGTCAAAACACAAGACGCCTGTTTGGCGGCAAAGTCAATCCAGTTTTAGACAGAGTTTTGTACCGTAGACTTCGTGTGTGGTTTACTGCAAATAAATGTTTATGCTGAGATCCGTGTTGCTATCAATTATATCACATTTCTGCATGAATGCATGCCAAGACGGTAGCAGGACTAGTCATGGTC
This sequence comes from Ornithodoros turicata, assembly GCF_037126465.1. Taxonomy (NCBI): domain Eukaryota; kingdom Metazoa; phylum Arthropoda; class Arachnida; order Ixodida; family Argasidae; genus Ornithodoros; species Ornithodoros turicata. Next base: position 145,546,544 of record NC_088201.1, read on the forward strand.
TAAAATAGGTCTAAAGGTGGCTAAAGTAAGGTACAGGAAATGTATAACCCTAGACCTGTCGCCTGAATGGAGGGATAAAATTGGTCTAGCTGTAGACTTCATGTCTAATACATGGTTAAGTGTCTGACCCTGTTCCAGACATCCAGGTCAAAAGAATGTCTAAATCACGGCTAGGTACATAGACATCGGATGTCTAGGGCTAGATGGCTAGGTGGCGTAACGTTAGACGTGTTATTTGACGTCTAGTGGACGGATACTAGACATTTGGTCTAATTGCCTAGACATTCTATAGACATTCCTTATCTCTTTTTTTAGACGTCATTTAGACGTTTACTAGCCCACAATGTGCTCCCTGGGAAGTTGTCATGACAGTGTGGTTTCTGATGAAAAGGAATGAGGTAAAATAAAGCGATGCTAGATTATGTCCCTGCTGTGTCATCACACTCTCTCCTACATTGGTCCTTGATGACCTCCTAGGAACAACCAAAAGGATATCGTAAGGACATCTGAGAGTCCCATTTTAACAAATCAGAGATACCCTGAGGACCGATTTCGCCCTCCCGCGGACGTCCTGCTTCTCCTGGTGTGATAATCTTGGGATATCCCAGGAACGACAGTGTGTTCTTAGGGAAGCAGCTGAAGATAAGTAAACAAGAGGACGTTAGAAATCTGACGTCAAAGGAAATATTAAAGCTTCTCGAAGCGAAAAAGGACTTCCAGGTTAGAGAACCGATATTTGGAAGAAGTCCTAACTGGCTTAACATAAACGCTGCATTCCTGGACGGAAATAGGAAAACGTTTGCATGGCGATTCGCCCACGGTATCTTGCCACGACTAAATTACCATCGTAACGTGAAACATTCCGTAAACAGATGTAACCTCTGTGGAGGAAAGTAGTCTCTCTAGCACTCCTTTTCAACGTGCTCTTTCATGAGACCTATAAAAGAAAAAGTTAAAGGGACCGAAAAGTGAATATAAACCTATCGAAACTTTATGTTCAGCGGAAAGCTTGGACCTTCAAAAGTTCAAATGTCAGAGAGCTCCGCTGAAATCGCTGTAGTTTTTCTGTAATCGAATTTTCCATAATTGCATGTCCAGGGATCTAGTAGGAAACCGAGCAGTCTGTCAACAATTGCATGACCCCGCGCCATCTGTCGAGGACGCATGTAATACATGCACTTCCGGGCGCTAATCCGGCGAAAACGAAAATGGCAGTGGGCATTTGTGACCACTTTCTACGTCGAGAATGTCGAGCCTCTTGAACATGAGCGCGCTGGAATTCCGCATTCGAGAACTGTCGCTCACACAGAACTGTTGTTCGTGCGTTAGCGTGGTGGAAAGTGTGTTCTTCGCAGCAGAAGATTCCTCGTCCAGAGATTAGTCGGAGTCACATTCGTCCTCAGCAGTAGCTCACCGTGCTGTGAACATGGACTGCTTTGTGAAATTTCCATGTATCAGGGAGAAGCACCTGTGTAAGCCGAAACAAGCGCTGTTTTTTCGTCGTGCAGGTGTTCATGTGTGAAATGCAAACCGACGGATACTACGGTTTTTGCTGCCGAAAGGTAGAGAATGCGTGTGGAAGGCAAGCAGACAATTGCATCAGAACTAACGAATATTTCGAAATACTGTGCCTTGACACCGAAGTACTGCAAGGGTCTTTTACATACACCCGAGAAACCGAAGAGCATGGCAACATACACGGCAGCGCCGTGTGGTCTTTACGCGGTACTTGAACGGCGAACGGGACGGAAAACCCTTATTTGTGCAGGAAATTCCGTTCTACTACCTGTCTTCCATTCACAAGAAGGCTATGGGTAGCTCCGACAAAATACAATGGAAAGTACTCCACTGGATCTCCATCTGCGTCATGCATGTAATTAGGGATACTTTCCCATCAGTGCGCAGACTTGTAGAAATGTTGATGTCAGCATATTTTCATTTCGTGCTTGCTGCAAGTTTTTCTCATTGCCTTTTCTTTGCTGTCACAGCATATTAATATTACTAGTTTTTTCGTGGGGGGTTAAGTAACCTGTTTGCATAGACGTATTTGTAGGTTATACTCACGTCTCAATTGTACATGTGAGGAGTAAGTAAGATAATTTTCATCAGTGTCATTCAGCTGAACTGTGTTCATAACCTTTTAGTATACTTCTTAGTGACCACGTTTCCAAATGTCACTTAATATTTGAACCAAGATTGGGATTTAACACCTAATTAACTCTGTTTTGCTAAACGGAGTACTTGTAACTGATTCATTATCACATCACCAACTAACATTTGTAAACAAGGACTTGAGGGGTGACTTCAATTATTTAACCCTTGATCTGGGTTCAGAGTTAACCATGCACCATTGGTGTGCATAGTACTCCAAAATGGCTAAATAATTTATTGCATAAGTTCTCTGTTACTGTAATTGAGATGTACTTTTGTAAAGTACTTTTGACAGCCCTGCAAATTGAAACTTGGTTCAGTGTACACTACAAATGCATCGTAACATTTAATTGAAATATAATATAAGAGCAGAAGCAACGTTTTGTCACAACTCAAACTATATCTTTCTTTTTTATTGTCCAGGGATTTAGGAAACAGAGTAGGACTTCCTGCCCTCTGATGTTCTGACGTACTTGATAGAGTTGTAAAACCTGCAACAAAATAAACGAGACGTATAAACAGTTTTGTCTTTTGCTTTTGAATTTAACAAGCTAGTTATATTTTACCATTTGTTCACTTTTGCATTCTCTGTTGGTGAAAAGATTACAGGAACAATAATGCTGCAGATCAAACAATGACCTGTCGTCTTGATGAAGATGAGAACATTTCTTCAGGCATGCTAAGTGAGACAAAAGAAATGTACAATGAAGGTTGTACAAAAACAGCAAATATCCGTCGACTAAAACTTTAGATATGTGGATGTTACCACATCGTGTAGTTTCCATCCAAAAGTAGGACTAGGCAAGGTTGTTTGGTGGTAGTTGGTAGGTTGTTGGCATGTGCTATACCGTTATAGCACATCAATATAGATGAGGGGCAAACACAGTAGACAGCGTGATGACTGCAAACTCAAGTGAAGATTTATTCAACAGAACAAGGAACCGAAAGCATGAGTAGAGAAAGGCAGTGCCCATGCAGTGTATGGTGAACCACACTAATCTCTGAGAATGTAGGATCGGAAGAGCAATAAAGAGAAATGACACTTGCGTCCGAGATTAGGGAACTCTGCAAATTTAAGACCAATATGATGTGGTAACCTTGCATGGCTCACTACAGCTCTGACACACATTGAACAATTCCAGTAGTGGGGCTTCAAAGACAGTGAACGTTCGCTGTTTCATTGGGCATTCAAGTGTAGAGGATGCATCTCTAGAAAATTAATTAGCGTTCGTTAGTCATAAAGTCATAACTACACCTCAACAGGAAGTATTCTTGTACCCTTCAAACAAGCCAGTAGTACTCATCGGTTTCTTCTCCTATTGTTGACGTCATGCTAATGTTCTGCACCTGTCCAAATACTCCAAAAAATGTCACAAAGTCTGCAACACGTAACAAATCTAGTGCTTCCATCTGTGGACTTTGCATACCTGCTTTCAGCTATTTCTGTCATGTCAACTTGAGTGCCTGGATCACAAACACACGAAGCAGTCTTGCGCCACTTCAAGACTGGAAGGCCCCTATAATTAAATTTGTTGATGTTGACAATGTTGAGTACGGAACAAGTAGGACAACATAAGTTAAATGGAATACGTCATCGCTATATTATAATTTATACATGTGTGACGACTGTACGTACCTAAGGCGTTGTGTTGAACTCGTCACCTCGGTGAACCAAAATCACTGGGTACTGAGCATCAGTGTGCTTCGTTACGCCTTCGCAGTTCGCCTTCTACGGCATATTCGTAGTCATCGGCAGCGAAATGAGCTCAGCACACACGACACGAATGCTACGTCTAATAACCGAGTGTTTCGAACCACATTCGTTTTCGTGCACTCTCCTGTTGAATCTTGTTGTAGAAAACGCCCGCCGCCGATGGTGCACGAACATGATTTTTGCATCCCCCAGCAAAACTACACTAGACATATGTAGGTCTCTCGAATAGTTGACACAACAGCCACGAACATGTCATTCACTTATACTTCTGCTTCGTGCGACCAACATGACCACCCACGACGTAAACAATAAACGCAATAACACAGATGGCCTTGTAGATGGCGCGGCGGATCGTAGCTCGTAGCTGCGAAGTAGCTGAATGCTTTAGGAACGTAAAAGCTACGGCAGTGAGCGTCATTTTTAAAATGGCGTTTAGCTGTAAGATAATGTGCGTCAACTTTGTTCTCTACAAAATTAACTCTCACGTGGTAAGGGTTGACCAATCACTGGGAGCCCTGGACCTGAAACCCAAGTTGCTCTTTTTCGCCGTTCGCTGGCAGCACCGTCCACGTTCCGGCAATCTTCAAAATATTTCTACGTAAAAAATATGCCGAATTTAGAAGTAATGCTTTCTGTGTCTTATCAAACAACGATGTTGTGCACGACAGTGGGCAAAAATATGGGGGTTATTTTTCACTTTTCGGTCCCTTTAAAAACACATTAAGCATAGGAAACTTGAACTACGGAATGATACGCTACCTCGATGATGTACCAGGCAACGCCTGTAAAACGAGGCAAATTATATTGCTTTTGGTGGAAACATCATACCAGACATGGTTGATGAGATGTAGCGTCGCGCACGGAGGCAGCCCACCAGATACAGCCGGCTTTCTTGCCATGGTCAGCAGGTCAATTAAATGGGTGCTGAAAAGAGAAAAAAGAAAAATGCAAGGTTCAGAATTTACAAATAAATGGATGAACCAAGCACTTCTATTGGACCTGCGCAATGATGAAGTTTTTATGAAGTTTTAATTTAACTTTTGTTATTTAACCTTTTAACTACCAACACATCACGTCCTTTTACAAATGTTTACGTACCCTGCCACATTATTTGTAGTCCTTTTGGCAACTCAAATGGTCCGTCACAGCGCCGCGCTCGCCCGCCCAGCTACGCCCGCCGTTTTCTTTATGGTTATTTTGGCACCTTTTGCGCAGCGTGTTCCCCTCTTTTTCTTTTCTATATTTCCGTTATGTCGGCCATTTCTTTTTTGGTTATTTTGGCTTCCCTCGGGCAACGGCTTCTTATCCTTTATTTCGCCCACATAATCATTCACCGCCATCCGTCAAGTTTTCACATATCATTGTCACACCATTATGCTCATAACCTCTATATTTTTAATTCTCTCATCTTTACTTCCTTTTAACCCATCACCGTCACAAGTCATTAATCACCTCTCATGAAATCATTACTCATCACACCATAATCACAACCCACTGCTCAAATTACGCAGTGGGTAGCCAAAAAGAAATAACTTGAAACAAGGAAAAATGAAACAAAAACAGGTCAAAACAACAGGAAAACTGGTGAACTATGTCGTAAATCACTCCAGTATGAATGGTGCGCGGATGCATGTATGAAAGAGTGGCCCCTACCGCGGCATAACGCACGCAAGCCAGCAAATGAGCAAGGTGGCTGAAAAGCCACCATGAATGCGTACCAGGCAATGGTTTTTAAGCCCGTGTAGAAGCATGAAAGAGTGGCCCCTGTCGCGGAGTAATTCACATAAGCCAGCAAATCTGTGCTTCTTTTATTCCTTTATAATTTTTCTGGCGTGAAAGAGTGGCCGCTGCGGAGGCGTAATGCTTCGCAAGCCACTGAATGAGGGGCGACTGTCGCGGCGTAAAGCACACAGCCAGCCAGGGAATGAGATTTTTTTTCTTTTTAGTTCATTCTATTTTTCTTTCCAGGGGCGATAACAAAACCAAATAGCTGTGAATAAATGTGAGAATGGATGAAGTATGCATGGAAAAATGTGGCTTTGCCCATTGCGTAAATGCGTGTATAAATGACTGTATAAATGTTTTTCTCTGGGGTGTAACACGCTCACTAAAGTCCCTTCCTGGAGTTTCTAATTACAGGAATGAAAACAAAGACCTGTGGCCAAACGTTACCCGGGCCCCCCCATGAATGATGAGTGTAGGCATATGAGCACTATTGCTCTAAAGCCTGATAAACATCTGAAATGGCGGCTACTTTTTCGTATTATACTTCACTGGCTTTGAACTGGGCTTTCAGTGAGTGAGTTATCTAACCCTGACGGGAGGAATCACGTGTTACGTGACCTTCTGACGCCATCCACTCAAACGTTGCCTGCCTGCGTACTGACTACGGGGCCCAACAAGGCCGATATAGCTGTCCAGTACTGGCATGGCGATGTTTGAGATACAGACATATGCTATACATGCAGCCAAAGAGCTCCGGCTACTTTTTCCTTTTATACTTCACTGGCTTTGAACTGGGCTTTCAGTGAGTGAGTTATCTAACCCTGACGGGAGGAATCACGCGTTACGTGACCTTCTGACGCCATCCACTCAAACGTTGCCTGCCTGCGTACTGACTACGGGGCCCAACAAGGCCGATATAGCTGTCCAGTACTGGCATGGCGATGTTTGAGATACAGACATATGCTATACATGCAGCCAAAGAGCTCCGGCTACTTTTTCGTATTATACTTCACTGGCTTTGAACTGGGCTTTCAGTGAGTGAGTTATCTAACCCTGACGGGAGGAATCACGTGTTACGTGACCTTCTGACGCCATCCACTCAAACGTTGCCTGCCTGCGTACTGACTACGGGGCCCAACAAGGCCGATATAGCTGTCCAGTACTGGCATGGCGATGTTTGAGATACAGACATATGCTATACATGCAGCCAAAGAGCTCCGGCTACTTTTTCCTTTTATACTTCACTGGCTTTGAACTGGGCTTTCAGTGAGTGAGTTATCTAACCCTGACGGGAGGAATCACGTGTTACGTGACCTTCTGACGCCATCCACTCAAAAGTTGCCTGCCTGCGTACTGACTACGGGGCCCAACAAGGCCGATATAGCTGTCCAGTACTGGCATGGCGACGTTCGAGATACAGACATATGCTATACATGCAGCCAAAGAGCTCCGGCTACTTTTTCCTTTTATACTTCACTGGCTTTGAACTGGGCTTTCAGTGAGTGAGTTATCTAACCCTGACGGGAGGAATCACGTGTTACGTGACCTTCTGACGCCATCCACTCAAACGTTGCCTGCCTGCGTACTGACTACGGGGCCCAACAAGGCCGATATAGCTGTCCAGTACTGGCATGGCGATGTTTGAGATACAGACATATGCTATACATGCAGCCAAAGAGCTCCGGCTACTTTTTCCTTTTATACTTCACTGGCTTTGAACTGGGCTTTCAGTGAGTGAGTTATCTAACCCTGACGGGAGGAATCACGTGTTACGTGACCTTCTGACGCCATCCACTCAAAAGTTGCCTGCCTGCGTACTGACTACGGGGCCCAACAAGGCCGATATAGCTGTCCAGTACTGGCATGGCGATGTTTGAGATACAGACATATGCTATACATGCAGCCAAAGAGCTCCGGCTACTTTTTCCTTTTATACTTCACTGGCTTTGAACTGGGCTTTCAGTGAGTGAGTTATCTAACCCTGACGGGAGGAATCACGTGTTACGTGACCTTCTGACGCCATCCACTCAAAAGTTGCCTGCCTGCGTACTGACTACGGGGCCCAACAAGGCCGATATAGCTGTCCAGTACTGGCATGGCGACGTTTGAGATACAGACATATGCTATACATGCAGCCAAAGAGCTCCGGCTACTTTTTCCTTTTATACTTCACTGGCTTTGAACTGGGCTTTCAGTGAGTGAGTTATCTAACCCTGACGGGAGGAATCACGTGTTACGTGACCTTCTGACGCCATCCACTCAAACGTTGCCTGCCTGCGTACTGACTACGGGGCCCAACAAGGCCGATATAGCTGTCCAGTACTGGCATGGCGATGTTTGAGATACAGACATATGCTATACATGCAGCCAAAGAGCTCCGGCTACTTTTTCGTATTATACTTCACTGGCTTTGAACTGGGCTTTCAGTGAGTAAGTTATCTAACCCTGACGGGAGGAATCACGTGTTACGTGACCTTCTGACGCCATCCACTCAAACGTTGCCTGCCTGCGTACTGACTACGGGGCCCAACAAGGCCGATATAGCTGTCCAGTACTCGCATGGCGATGTTTGAGATACAGACATATGCTATACATGCAGCCAAAGAGCTCCGGCTACTTTTTCGTATTATACTTCACTGGCTTTGAACTGGGCTTTCAGTGAGTGAGTTATCTAACCCTGACGGGAGGAATCACGTGTTACGTGACCTTCTGACGCCATCCACTCAAACGTTGCCTGCCTGCGTACTGACTACGGGGCCCAACAAGGCCGATATAGCTGTCCAGTACTGGCATGGCGATGTTTGAGATACAGACATATGCTATACATGCAGCCAAAGAGCTCCGGCTACTTTTTCGTATTATACTTCACTGGCTTTGAACTGGGCTTTCAGTGAGTAAGTTATCTAACCCTGACGGGAGGAATCACGTGTTACGTGACCTTCTGACGCCATCCACTCAAACGTTGCCTGCCTGCGTACTGACTACGGGGCCCAACAAGGCCGATATAGCTGTCCAGTACTGGCATGGCGATGTTTGAGATACAGACATATGCTATACATGCAGCCAAAGAGCTCCGGCTACTTTTTCGTATTATACTTCACTGGCTTTGAACTGGGCTTTCAGTGAGTGAGTTATCTAACCCTGACGGGAGGAATCACGTGTTACGTGACCTTCTGACGCCATCCACTCAAACGTTGCCTGCCTGCGTACTGACTACGGGGCCCAACAAGGCCGATATAGCTGTCCAGTACTGGCATGGCGATGTTTGAGATACAGACATATGCTATACATGCAGCCAAAGAGCTCCGGCTACTTTTTCCTTTTATACTTCACTGGCTTTGAACTGGGCTTTCAGTGAGTGAGTTATCTAACCCTGACGGGAGGAATCACGTGTTACGTGACCTTCTGACGCCATCCACTCAAACGTTGCCTGCCTGCGTACTGACTACGGGGCCCAACAAGGCCGATATAGCTGTCCAGTACTGGCATGGCGATGTTTGAGATACAGACATATGCTATACATGCAGCCAAAGAGCTCCGGCTACTTTTTCCTATTATACTTCACTGGCTTTGCACTGGGCTTTCAGTGAGCGAGTTATCTCACCCTGACGGGAGGAATCACGTGTGACGTGACCTTCTGACGCCATCCACTCAAACGTTGCCTGCCTGCGTACTGCTGGCGAGGCCCAAGAAGGCCGAAACAGCTGTCCAGTACTGGCATGGCGATGTTTGAGATACAGACATATGCTATACATGCAGCCAAAGAGCTCCGGCTACTTTTTCCTATTATACTTCACTGGCTTTGCACTGGGCTTTCAGTGAGTGAGTTATCTCACCCTGACGGGAGGAATCACGTGTGACGTGACCTTCTGACGCCATCCACTCAAACGTTGCCTGCCTGCGTACTGCTGGCGAGGCCCAAGAAGGCCGATATAGCTGTCCAGTACTGGCATGGCGATGTTTGAGATACAGACATATGCTATACATGCAGCCAAAGAGCTCCGGCTACTTTTTCCTATTATACTTCACTGGCTTTGCACTGGGCTTTCAGTGAGTGAGTTATCTCACCCTGACGGGAGGAATCACGTGTGACGTGACCTTCTGACGCCATCCACTCAAACGTTGCCTGCCTGCGTACTGCTGGCGAGGCCCAAGAAGGCCGATATAGCTGTCCAGTACTGGCATGGCGATGTTTGAGATACAGACATATGCTATACATGCAGCCGAAGAGCTCCGGGTACTTTTTCCTATTATACTTCACTGGCTTTGCACTGGGCTTTCAGTGAGTGAGTTATCTCACCCTGACGGGAGGAATCACGTGTGACGTGACCTTCTGACGCCATCCACTCAAACGTTGCCTGCCTGCGTACTGCTGGCGAGGCCCAAGAAGGCCGAAACAGCTGTCCAGTACTGGCATGGCGATGTTTGAGTTACAGACGTATGCTATACGTGCAGCCAAAGAGCTCCGGCTACTTTTTCCTATTATACTTCACTGGCTTTGCACTGGGCTTTCAGTGAGTGAGTTATCTCACCCTGACGGGAGGAATCACGTGTGACGTGACCTTCTGACGCCATCCACTCAAACGTTGCCTGCCTGCGTACTGCTGGCGAGGCCCAAGAAGGCCGAAACAGCTGTCCAGTACTGGCATGGCGATGTTTGAGTTACAGACGTATGCTATACGTGCAGCCAAAGAGCTCCGGCTACTTTTTCCTATTATACTTCACTGGCTTTGCACTGGGCTTTCAGTGAGTGAGTTATCTCACCCTGACGGGAGGAATCACGTGTGACGTGACCTTCTGACGCCATCCACTCAAACGTTGCCTGCCTGCGTACTGCTGGCGAGGCCCAAGAAGGCCGAAACAGCTGTCCAGTACTGGCATGGCGATGTTTGAGTTACAGACGTATGCTATACGTGCAGCCAAAGAGCTCCGGCTACTTTTTCCTATTATACTTCACTAGCTTTGCACTGGGCTTTCAGTGAGTGAGTTATCTCACCCTGACGGGAGGAATCACGTGTGACGTGACCTTCTGACGCCATCCACTCAAACGTTGCCTGCCTGCGTACTGCTGGCGAGGCCCAAGAAGGCCGATATAGCTGTCCAGTACTGGCATGGCGATGTTTGAGATACAGACATATGCTATACGTGCAGCCAAAGAGCTCCGGCTACTTTTTCCTATTATACTTCACTGGCTTTGCACTGGGCTTTCAGTGAGTGAGTTATCTCACCCTGACGGGAGGAATCACGTGTGACGTGACCTTCTGACGTCATCCACTCAAACGTTGCCTGCCTGCGTACTGCTGGCGAGACCCAAGAAGGCCGAAACAGCTGTCCAGTACTGGCATGGCGATGTTTGAGTTACAGACGTATGCTATACGTGCAGCCAAAGAGCTCCGGCTACTTTTTCCTATTATACTTCACTGGCTTTGCACGGGGCTTTCAGTGAGTGAGTTATCTCACCCTAACGGGAGGAATCACGTGTGACGTGACCTTCTGACGCCATCCACTCAAACGTTGCCTGCCTGCGTACTGCTGGCGAGGCCCAAGAACGCCGATATAGCTGTCCAGTACTGGCATGGCGATGTTTGAGATACAGACATATGCTATACGTGCAGCCAAAGAGCTCCGGCTACTTTTTCCTATTATACTTCACTGGCTTTGCACTGGGCTTTCAGTGAGTGAGTTATCTCACCCTGACGGGAGGAATCACGTATGACGTGACCTTCTGACGTCATCCACTCAAACGTTGCCTGCCTGCGTACTGCTGGCGAGACCCAAGAAGGCCGAAACAGCTGTCCAGTACTGGCATGGCGATGTTTGAGTTACAGACGTATGCTATACGTGCAGCCAAAGAGCTCCGGCTACTTTTTCCCATTATACTTCACTGGCTTTGCACGGGGCTTTCAGTGAGTGAGTTATCTCACCCTGACGGGAGGAATCACGTGTGACGTGACCTTCTGACGCCATCCACTCAAACGTTGCCTGCCTGCGTACTGCTGGCGAGGCCCAAGAAGGCCGATATAGCTGTCCAGTACTGGCATGGCGATGTTTGAGATACAGACATATGCTATACGTGCAGCCAAAGAGCTCCGGCTACTTTTTCCTATTATACTTCACTGGCTTTGCACTGGGCTTTCAGTGAGTAAGTTATCTCACCCTGACGGGAGGAATCACGTGTGACGTGACCTTCTGACGCCATCCACTCAAACGTTGCCTGCCTGCGTACTGCTGGCGAGGCCCAAGAAGGCCGAAACAGCTGTCCAGTACTGGCATGGCGATGTTTGAGTTACAGACGTATGCTATACGTGCAGCCAAAGAGCTCCGGCTACTTTTTCCTATTATACTTCACTAGCTTTGCACTGGGCTTTCAGTGAGTGAGTTATCTCACCCTGACGGGAGGAATCACGTGTGACGTGACCTTCTGACGTCATCCACTCAAACGTTGCCTGCCTGCGTACTGCTGGCGAGGCCCAAGAAGGCCGATATAGCTGTCCAGTACTGGCATGGCGATGTTTGAGATACAGACATATGCTATACGTGCAGCCAAAGAGCTCCGGCTACTTTTTCCTATTATACTTCACTGGCTTTGCACTGGGCTTTCAGTGAGTGAGTTATCTCACCCTGACGGGAGGAATCACGTGTGACATGACCTTCTGACGCCATCCACTCAAACGTTGCCTGCCTGCGTAGTGCTGATGAGGCCCAAGAAGGCCGAAACAGCTGTCCAGTACTGGCATGGCGACGTTTGACTTACAAACATATGCTATACGTGCAGCCAAAGAGCTCCTGCTAATTTTTTTCCCCCTTATACATTTGACTGGCTTTGCACTGGGCTTTCAGAGGTGTCCTATGACACCCTGACGGGAGGCATCACGTGCCACGTGACCTTCTGACGCCATCCGATGAAACGTTGCCTGCCTGCGTACTGCTGATGAGGCCCAAGAAGGCCGAAACAGCTGTCCAGTACTGGCATGGCGACGTTTGACTTACAAACATATGCTATACGTGCAGCCAAAGAGCTCCTGCTAATTTCCCCCCCCCCTTATATATATATATATATATATAGTCTTTTTTTGAACTTCTGTAAAACTTCGTGGCCGTTTGATAATCCTTTTACCTCACCGTATACAGTCGACCCCCGTTTATCCGGACGGTGCCGTTCCCGGCGAAATCGTCCGGATACCGGGGCATCCGGATAAATGAAACGACCGAATAGAAACGTCCTACAGAGCACGGTTTAATTAAAACACAGAAATCTCGTCAATGACAGCTGTTACATAGTAGTGTAGGCAGTTGATTCCTGCAAACTTTTGCTAATTGCATAGAGTTGAGCCACGCTGTTGCGCTGCTCGAAGAATGTCAGTGCGGACGCAAAGTGTCAATGTCGGAGCCTTGTTTCTCACTGGCGTCATCGGCACCGTCTTGCTGCACATCATGTACGGCAATCGCAGTGAGCCTCTGCATCAGAAATCGCAGCTCAGCTAGGGGAATGTCTTCATCGGCCAACGGGCCGTAAGCAGCAGGCCCTCGGGTTGGAGTTTTCCTCTCTAGAACCGGACAGTTGCTCGAGATATTTCCAAATGACTCGACTGGTCAACGTGACCCAAGGCACACAAATAGAAAAGGGGGTCATCGTGCACGGTTGTCTTCCCTACGGAGGAATGTAGGTCCCAGACGTGTGACGGGAATAACCCCAACACAGCGAAGAGGGTGGCGAAGTGGGGTCAGCGTCTCCTCTTACTCACGGTAGTCCGGATAACTGAAGCTGGATTACAAGAATTTTCGACTTTCGTTCCCTGGAATTCTTGTCCGAGTCCGGAAGCTGAAGTCCGGATAAACGAGAACAAAATACATGGAGGAAAATCCGTTCCCGTTGCTTTTGTCCGGATACCGCGGGATCCGGATAAATGAAGTCCGGATAAACGGGGGTCGACTATATATATATATATATGTGTGACGTAACGATGAACAGACCGCACTCACGCTCGTGCATGGGCAGGATTATTCATTAAACTGATATTGCTCGGGACGTATGTTCCAGTGTTCATCACATATATATATATTATTCGGGAGCCACTCACCAATCCAGGGAACGATAGCATGCTTATTAATGAATACAATCTGGTTTGCTTTAAATGTGGTTTACAGCTGCAGCCTGTAACGTATGCTGAAATTCTGTTCCCATTTTCCTGTTCCACTGTGTATTATTCCTACAAATTATGTTCGTGCAAGCGAATAGAAGTAAAAGGAAATAATCAGAATTTCGTGTGGCCCATCTGTATTGGGGTGTTGATGTTGTTGAAAATAGTAATAATAATAGGGAGGTATATTAGAGTTGCTGCATATGAGCAGTTTCTTTTTTTTCAGTTTTCTCTCTCTCTCTCTCGTACGCGTCTGTCGGCAGACGGTGAATCCTATTACATCCCAACCGAAGCTCTATTGTTCCATGGCTGCATACATAGTATATATGGGCAGTGTTTTGCGATGAATAATTATTGACTTAGAGAAATAATATGGATTTCTGTGACTTTGAAGACCCGCGACGCTCCTTGTGTGTAATGAAAAAGGTGAGTTTGTATATGTGTCTGTGTGCGTGCCTCACCCCACCACACCACCCCACACCACCCTATCTCATCGTCATCATCTATTGTAGTTGTTGTGTGCGGGCGAGTTTTTATGCGGGGACCCCACTTGGCACGTAAGTTCTTTGTGTATGGCTCTTCCTGTGAGTCGAGTGAAGAAGTTATGTACGAGTGCGCGAAATATTAGCTTAAAAAGTAAATTTTATCGCGCGCGTTTTTTAACAGAGTTCTTTGTGGAAATGCATTGCGGGCAAGGTGAAGTGCTTGGTTTGGGCGCGCTAATTTACCAGGATTTGCACCGATTTTATGAGCCTTGCAGGCTGTTATCGCAGCGAGGACCGTATTAAAACTACATCTGTTAGGCTTTCATAAAGCCGTGTGCTTTGTTCTTATCGAATCGCTCATGCCTTTAGCGTAGAATTAAAATGTGTGTTTGTTGATTAACCAACAGTTATTGTTGTAGGTGCTTGATCGATTGCGCGTTTGTCATGCTTGTAGTTGCGTTCAATCTTACTTTTATCGGTAAAATTCAGAGTATGTCGTATTATGCTGCTTAATAATTTTCTGAGAGGAGAAATGTGTGTGTCTGTTAGTTGTTGTTTGTTACCGTGTATCCTGTCATGCTTCACGATTCTTGTGCATGCCCTTTGCTCGACAAAGCATGGCACGCATTATAACTGTTATGTTGACGAAGGTGCTTAAGTTTTGCAGTCATAGCTATTACAATTCCAGCAGCAATACGGGTATCTGGGCGCTTAACGCAGCGTGTAAAAATTATCGTCTCCGTGAATCGAATCTGGATTTCACTGCAGTTTGTTGGAAGTACGTATGATTATTGGATTTTCACAGCCAATGTGAACAAAAACGGACGGTTGTGTGCCTGCTTATGGAAGCAAATTTCGAAATGGAATGGTGAAAATGACTTTCGTATGCTACAGTTACTAATTCTCGCCATGCTTCATTCCATGACAGGACGCGGAAGTCGCAGGAAGGCATGAGAAGTAAGAAAAACATGGAGCGCTTAATTGCTAGTTAACCGTGTTTTAAAAGCAAAATCAGAAAGAGAAGTAGTTTTTTGTGAATCGTGCCGCCTCCCACCCGGCTATTGTGGCGAGGGCTGTGTTGAGCTACATTTGTTAGGCTTTCTTCAAACGGTGTGTTTCATGTAATAATATTTAAAGTTCATAGCGAACGTGAAGAAACAAGGGAGGGTTGTGTGTCTGCTCATGGAAGCAAGCTGCAAAACGGAATGGTGATAATGTGTTTCAAATGCTAAATTTATTCATTCTTGCCGTGCGTCACTCCATGACACATCATGTAGCGAGCAGAAATGGGGGTTGAAGAAAACGTGGCGCGCTTGATGGATAATAATAATAATAATTGGGGGCTTACGTCGCGAGACAACTGAGACCGCTCTTTGTGGATAGTGCGCTACTTTTAAAGAGCAAAATCCGAAAGAAAATATCATTTTCACGCATTGAGCAAGCCTATTGATCACTTTGAGTGGTCCAGGCTCGCTTATTATTTTCTCATCTTCGATAGGAGCAGTTATTTTAGACAGAAGCAACAGCGTCCATGAAGAGAGCGATGATTAGTTTCTTGAATTGTTGTACAAAAAATGTTGATATGGTTCTTCATGATTGAAAGTAGAAAAAGCGCTTTTTGATATGTTTACTTAGTCATTTAGTAAGTCTTTGAGGAAATAGTGCTTAATTGCAAGGCTCAGTTATTATTTTTTTTCTCAGCCTTTGCGCATGGACGGTGTTTCCCTTAATGAGTGAATATAATCTATGACTGTTAAAAATTAGAGTAATTTCATATGATCTTCAACAACAGGAGCAAGAGCACTTTTTGTAGTAGTAGTAGTTTTTGTAATCTTTAATGGAAGAATGAAAATCAGTAATAGTGCAGTAAAGAAAATAATATGGCAATGTAAATTCAATTGATACCAGGGAGCATGAAGCACTCCTGTCTGGCGAGCATTCTTGACTCCTGGTAGCAAGAGCGAACTCTGAAACGTTGATCGTTGGGGCGGTGGTTGGGTGCTCACACGAGCAGCCTCAGACAATGGGAGGAAGTGATGACGTCAAACAGCGCGCTGTCTGGTAGACTAGTGCTTCATTCTCGCAGGGGAAGCTAGTGCAACGGTTGTGGTGTAGGTGCGCACCCGCATTTCGCTTTAATGCAAGATTTCCATAAACGGTGACGTCATAATTGGTTACTGTATTTAATGATAATAACAGAAGGGGATTTGCGAAGCTCTCCTCTCTGGACGACCTTTGGAACGGATGACGTCACGACCAACGACAGTGCACAGCTCCTGATGCCCTGGCGGAGAAATCAACGGACGCTTCATTGCTTCGGGTGGACCTCTGAGTGGCAATCATGCTGTTGGTGCTCCCTCGCCACGGATTTCGTGACGAGCGACTGTTTTTGACTGAGTGATGTGTGTGGAAATACTTCGGTGCCGGTGAGTTGTCGTTTTAATACTCTGTCTGTTGTCGCGTTCACCTACCCCCTGACTGCGATTACTTGACAGCGTGTATTGGAGTCAGTGGCGTAGCCACGGTGGGGCTAGGGGGGGGGGCTCGAGCCCCCCTACCTGCCACGGACCGACCCATATAAATCATGCAAATCCGAGAACATAATATATGTGTGTGTGGGGGGGGGGGGGGCGAGTGTGACGATCGCGAAAGTTCTTGCAGTTCATGGCGTCTATCTAAGAAGCGCTCTTGAATGGTTTTCAAAGTATGAGCTTTTCAAAATACTTCCAATCTCGTGACACGGGTGTACGCTGTTTTACACCATTAAAAATAAGTAATTGAAAAACACACGCTTAAAATTCCAGTCACCAAAATCCATCCGCTGAAATAAACCGCCGAAAAATTCATCCCTTTGAAATCCACACTTTCAAAATAAATCATAGTTAGGCTTGTGTACACTATGCCGTGCTACATTGGGTGGGCAACGCAGTGTTTTATGTGGGCGGCAACAAAAGATTAGGGCATTTTGCGATGTTCTGCCTCGCGTTTATCGTGTTTCTTCAAATTTATAGCTGGTATTATCGAAATATTGGCAAAATGAAATGTCGCGTATGAATACACCGATCTACAGGTCTCTCACCGGAAAGCAACTGACACGAGGCTATCGGAGGCTATCATTGTCTGTACGAAGCGAGAAGTTACGACGTAAACAACGAGAATTGCCGAGGTAGACCGCAATTCGGGACGACACAGACATGTGAGCCTCAAACCCCCCAAAATGAACGAATTCAAACGACTCAAGGAAAAGAGGTGCTGACGTCAGGAATGGAGCGATTGCTGGCGTGAGTGGCGTGAGCACCTAGCTCTTTTCTCCGAGTTGTTTGAACTAGTGGTAGTTGTATCTGGTTGTGTTTGTTCAACTTAATATGGCGAGTTGGAGCAAATAAAAACATAGCGAATTTCCGCATATGTATCCGTTTCTCATGCGGTTGATCTTGACACATAACACTGCCAAGTTTTCCCCTTTCGTGTATCACAGATTGGTTGTACGGCGTTTTGCTGTGTGTAGAAGTATTACACTTCGTGTCTTCGTTTCTTTTTACACCTGTCATTCGTCCCTTCAAGTATCCCGAATCCTCTATACTCTTGCAGCAGGGTGGGAAAGCATAATATGTAAAATTGAAACCTGCCTCCACCCGTCTATGTTACAATATAGGTATTGCACATATGACCCTATAGTTAATTTCTGAACTGCACGCATGCCACAAACCTCTGTTTTATCTTTATTGCGGCTGTGTCTGTAGCGAACCTCGCACAGGAGCATTTCAAGGATGGCCTCCTATGCGGGGAAGCAGGCAAACTGCTGTTTTCTTCTTCTTTTTTCTTTCAAATGGCCGACTGTGTCCTACCCATGCGCCCTACCTATGAGTTGAATTAAATTGAGAGAACATGAGAGAAGAGAAGATAATCCAGAAGATGTCGGTTCGAGTCCTACAGCTGGCTAACCTTTTCAGTAACTTTCATCTTTGTTCGTTACTTTCTACGTGAATTAAATTGCCTGCTTTTTCAAATAAAATAATAATAATAATAATTTATTTCACCAATGACAGTTGGTGAGCGGATACAGACAAAAAGCTGCAAAAACTGCAGCTTGACGAGGTCTGACCCCCCTTTGTACACTCGACAGATACAACAGAGCAATGACAAATAGCAAACCAGACAATGCAGAGCGAACAGCAATGACAAAATAGCAAACCAGACGAATTACGGAGTGAGACAATGGTAATGAACACAATGCATAAAACAAAAAAGCTAGTGAAGATACATGGCCTTTATAGAGCGAATTGAAAGACAGCTGATGTTAATGTTGTTTTGGATATGGCAATTGATATGTCGTGGAAGATTATATGAAACCAACTGTGAGCCATAATTAGTTCGTGCACACGGTGTGAATTACGGCTCATTGTAGCGTAGTGAATAAGGGGTTAATCTCATGGTTAAATTGGCTAGGGCTAGAAAGATGTGATTATTTTGCTTTACTGAAGTTGCATATGTAATGGACATACGGTACTTATAGAGATCCATAATTCTGATTATGCTAAATTTCGCGAAGAGGGATCCTGTTGGGATGTAAAAAGGGAACGTTTGCTATGTGACGAAGTACCTTCTTCTGACACAAAAGTAACGTTTCAAGATTTGTTTGCGTTGTGGTTCCCCAAACTAGGTGACAGTGTGTGAGGTGAGGGTAAACCAGTGCGTTATAGGTCATAACTTTTGCTGTAGTTGGAAGGACGTTTCTGTGTCAACCTAAGATGCCGATCACGCACGATATTTTGTTAGTGATGTAACTGACGTGTTTATCCCACGACATCATATCAGTGAACCAGACGCCCAGTGACTTCACCTCCTTGACAAAAGATATCGTGCTTGTACCGATAGCAATAGATTCGGAGCAGGAAATAGCCTTATGCAGTGGGTGGAAAACAACAGCCTTGGTTTTAAGGGGGTTCATTATCAAATAATTTTTTTTGTAGACCACGTGTAGAAGGTTGATAAGAAGTTGCTCATCTTTGTTGTTAAATCTGTGAGACCCTTTCCTTGCAGGAATAGGGCGGTGTCACCAACATAAGCTACTATCTTAATGTGGTTCGATAAGGCAAACATGTCATTCACATAGATAATGAAAAGCAGTGGCCCAAGAATGCTCCCTTGTGGTACACCGGTTGTGATGTGGTGTATTCCCGAACATTGACCCTGAATATCAACAAACTGTTTGCAATGCTGAAGATAAGTGCGTATTAAATTTAATGGAACACCGCGGATACCGTAGTGCTCAAGCTTTAAGAAGAGAACACCGTGATTCAGTAAATCGAAAGCCTTGGTCAAATCGATGAACAGACCAAGAGTAATGAGTTTTTCTTCGAACCCGGAAAGGATATATTCTTTCTGGGACAGAAGAGCTAGTTCTGCCGAGCGTTGCTTTCCAAATCCAAACTGAGAATCGGAAAGCATGGAATTCTTTGTTAAAAATGATAAAAGACGGCTATGGATTAATTTCTCTAAACCCTTTGAAAATACTGGTAGGATTGATATGGGCCTATAGTCACTGAGAACACTAGGGTCCCCACCTTTATGTAAAACGACCACTTTTGCAATTTGCATGTCCTTCGGAAACACACCGGAATAAATTATTTTGTTAAAAATAAAAGCTAATACAGCAGCAATTATCACAACTACTACTATTCTTGAGGTTTTTAAAAATTGAAATGACCTCCTGTGAATCTGTTGGAAACAGAAAGAAACCGGGTCTTGGCGTGGAACGGAGTGTATGCCAGGAGAATGTGAACTTGTACCTGTGGAATTGTGTAAGTTTGACAGGGATGCAAAAAAAGTGTTAAACTCTCCAGCTAACCGTGCACCAGTAGAACCGCTCCGCCTACGGCCAACTCCTCGACACGGCTGTTTTCCCGACTGTAAATTGATTTAAGACTCTTCCATGCAATATTTGGCTTAGCTGAAACATTCTTGAAAACTGTATTGTAATACTGTATAGCTTTGTTGCGCTACGTAACTTCGAGTTTACATTGTTTCGGTATTTTAAAAAAATAATTAAATCTTCAGGTGACCTACTTTTTATGACATTTCTATAAAGCTTATTTCTAATATTTAACATTTGTCTCAGTTCCTTTGTTACGCAAGGTTTACGAATAATAAAGAACATGTATAATTAACAAACACCTGCAGACCTATACCAATATGCAGGTAATGGGACTGATACTATAATTTACATAAACAGTCTCTAGGGTCTAGAAAGGGGGGGGCGGATGTCCTGTCCACCCCCTCAATTTCCATTGTTACATAAAGCTTCAATTGGCCTTGACAGTGTAGCAGCAAGCTATCCAAGGCAAGACCTCCCCCCGAAAATCCTGGTGCAAATCTGCTTGCAACAACGTGAAAAGAAGAACTCCAGAACAATGAAACAACTAGAAAACAACAATGGCACTAAAACACTTATACACTCTTGTGCGTTACCTGATTTGGACAAATCTAATGGAGCCACTCAAAACACAGAGCCTAGTGAGGGCAGGTTTAATATTATGCACTCTATTTGTGTCTACAGAATCCCATATCTTCTCCTTGAAATGCTGCAGACTTGTGACCATATACATTACTGATCTTCCTAAGATTGGAGTTGTCTAAATCCTTCTCCCTCGTCAATCTCAGTTTGGGATGTAACAAGTGAACTGAAAATGGAAAATTACAATTAACAATACTATGCGTGAGTAGAACTGTACATTGTTTAACGACGTAATCAAATCTAGAACTATTTGGTTTAAAAATAAGGTCAATGAGGGGCTGTAGTAGTTCTTACATGCCATGATTCATAGACATCTTTTCTGTAACCTAAGAATAGGTTCATCATAGGGCTGTACACTGTGGCCCCATGTTTCTGAACAGTAAGCGAGATATGAATGACCTAGCGTGAAATAAATAGAGCGTAGTACACTCATTGGAAACAGTTCTAAGTAAGAGCAGGCAGGCTTTCAAAAGGGGACGTCACATTCAGGGAGGCTTTCGAGGGGAGGCAGGGAGGCTTTCATGGGGGACGTCACATTCAGCACCATTGTCAAAAGGTTTTGACAATGGTGCTGAATGTGACGTCCCCCATGAAGATGTTCGTCCATAATTACACTGAGGTGTTTTCATCAGCCTGCAGTATAAGTTTACCATGAATAGCAAGATCAAGTGTAATCCTTCATAATTTAGATAATGTGCTACGAAAAACAACTGCATAACTTTCATATATGTTTAACATAATTTTGTTTTGTCTAAACCACTAATCAGTGTATTCCGAATTATCTTCAGCATGCCATCGAATTTGTGCGACACTTGTGTCGGGCATAAAGAAATTGATGTCATCAGCATACATTACACATTTGGAATTGTTGAGCCCCTTCTGAAGATCATAACTGTATAAAGGAAATTAATATTGGTGTCAAACCTGAGCTCTGTGGGACTCCTATAGAGGTACACAGAGGCTGGGAGGGAACATTGTTACGTACAGCTGCTTGTGTTTGTGAAGACAGGTAACTGCTGCAAAACTCTGAAAAAAAAATGAAGGCATGACCATGGAAGCCATTTTTGTCAACACGATCTTGTGGTTTATCGTGTCAAATGCTTTTCTTTTTTTAGTATAGAAAGATGCCAGCAGGGAAGGTTACGAAGGTTATCTTTTAACACGTTATTAATAAATTTTGTGGCAGTTAGTACAGCGGAAGAAGTGGATTGCTTTTCTCGAAAGCCATGTTGCTCGGAAGAAAAAAGCTGAAACATTTCTGAAAAAGAATATACTCTAACACTAACAAGTTTTTCAAAGACTGTGTTAATTACGGATAGTACAGACATGGGCCTGTAATTATGATAATCATTTCGGTCGCCACTTTTATATATGGAACAACC
The DNA here is from genome assembly GCF_037126465.1 of Ornithodoros turicata. Lineage (NCBI taxonomy): Eukaryota > Metazoa > Arthropoda > Arachnida > Ixodida > Argasidae > Ornithodoros > Ornithodoros turicata. Next base: position 145,568,659 of record NC_088201.1, read on the forward strand.
TTGGCCTTTGTTTAGTACACGTATCAGAATACTTGCCTACATCAATAGAATGGTTATACAAAAGTGTTAGTGTGTCACCCAGAACATCAAAACTGTTGTTAACAACAGTAACCGTATCTGACCAGAATATCTCAAGATAAGCTTTGAGTAATATTGTTTTAAATCCCAATTTTTGTTGTTGCTGAATTACGATACCTGTACTTCCTAAAATGCAAACAGTAGTATATGTTTCTGTTTTCTTACCTCTACAGTAGCAATAGGATTTTTGCTTTAATGAGTTTAAACATGTCGATGTCATCCAAGGACACGTCGGATGGTCAAAACGTAAATACTGAGGAATACAGGGTGTTTATTTTTAGCATTTACAGAATTTTTATAAACAGCTATGAGTGCAGTATAGATGTTGTATTTTGCTGTTGAGTTCTACGGCCAGTCGGATACCCTCTGGACGACAGTATTGAACTCCCAGATGACTAATTACCTTAGACTGATTAATTAACTTTTGAATCAGTTGATTTCAGGGAAAAGCGAGATAGCATATTGAGAAACTATCCTCGTTGAATGCTATTCCACGTTTTAAAATGCTGAAAAATGCACATATGTTATAGTATGCATCCCAGAATTTTCATACACAAATGAGCCTAAATGGGGGGTTGTTGCAAGTGACCACTGCTTGTTAGTCTCAGAAAACACCTTCGTCTACAACCTTTGGTCTGTTGGTAGCCGTTTCTATTTGTACCAGTCCTCTCAGTGTGTGAGTGATACATAATGCTACTGGGGACTTCTTCAACTGGCTGGTATCTAAAATTCCAAATATCCAAAATTCTACCCCTCAATAACAGTGGCATACTTTGCTCGGGCAACAATTGCTGCTGGCAGTGGTTTGAAAGTTGACCATATATTGCTCACTATGGAGCATTACCAGAGGTGGACCTACACCCGGTGAGACAATGCTATGGAGAACAAATCAATCCAGCTGACCTTAGACAACTAAGCAATGTACCCAGTCTGGCGCTGTTTGGATCCCTGATGTTGTTGTGCCAGAAAATCCCAGTTCATACCAAATCAGAACCAAAGTGATACACAATGCATTAAAGCATTCATCCAGAAATTGTTGCATGTTACCATAATTAAGAGGGGCAGAAAAAAATGTCATGTTGTGGTCTTGAACAGCTGCCAGGAATGCTCATCATTGATGAGTTGGACTTGATTTTCATTGAACGAAACAAAAGGACAAAAGGAGGCAAGCGAGCTGATGTAACATATGCAAAAGTGACTTTTCCATTAGTTTGAGGAGCAGGGAACGAGACGCCAACACAACATACAAGAAGTCTACCTACCTGCAGCAGTATTGTCGCAAGCAACATGCAGGTGTAGTGATCATAGTCACAGTGAGATATTACATACTGCTTTGCACCAATCGATGACTACAGATGGCTTTCCAATCACGGCTTTCCTAAACAATGTTCACAAAAAGGGCCAGCAAAGAGCATCATGCTGCTTAGCTGCCTCCATATACAGCCAGGTCATTACAGAATTCTTGATTACAAGTTGCTGATTGTTTCTGTCCAGACTTATTGTTAGTATTTAATGAACAGTCTGTGGACAAGTAGGAAAGTCCCATCCACAAATCATTCTCTGCTCTCTGCAAGCAGGAGAAAGTGCTCTTCACTAGTGAAGCACAGTTTTGTTTTGCCCATTGCTCTACAGGAACCTCCTCCTGTTCAGTCTCACTATAGTGACCACTGAGTCCATGGTCTGCTGCAGCCTGTGGACAGTAGTGACCTTTTCCACTGTACATTATGGCTTGGACAGTATTGCACAAAACATACCATGCAATTCTAAATTAAAGAGTAAAATTCCTAAATAAAAATTCCTATCTTAAGTATAACTTTTACTTCAAAATAGCAGTGTCAAATTCTACAGTCAATCCTCATTTTGTTCCAATTCCTAATTCTACATTGAAGCATCATTTGAAATTGGAAATTTTAATTTTATTTGTTTTTCTATGTTATGTTAGTGTGTTATTTGTCGTTTATGTTTGTTACGTTATGTTTATGTATGTCCAAAGGCCTGCATATTTTGCCTGTACTGCAGTTAAAATGGCACACGTTGTGCCATGCAGAGACAAACACTGCCCACAGTGCACCTATTTCAAGGCCAAAGACGTGCAAGATTTCTCTCGCATTTTCTGCTTAAAGCCTCCAGATGCATGCTCACAGGCCTCCCAGCTGTTTGTAAACCCTAAGAAGGTATTAAGCATTTCTTGCTCTTGGATTGTCAGTATTTGACCTAAATCTGTGGACAAATACCGTATTTTCACGCGTATTAGCCGCACCGCAGATAAGCCGCAGGACTCGTTTTTAGAAACATTTTGAAAATGTTTTTGCAGATAAGCCGCACTCGCAGATAAGCCGCGGGTAATACGACGCGACTGCTTTGTGTGCTAAACCAGTCATGCACATACAAAATCAATAGAGATGCTCAACGCTCGTCAGCGCCGTACTCCCTGCCAGCTGCCCTGTTCCCGTACTTGTCCGCGAAGTCGACGACTTTTAGTTTGAAGCCGCTGTCGTGGCTGTGCCTTAGCGTTGGAGCCATGCCTCACCTCTAACTGCCGTGCCCGTGTCCACGAATGCTGCTGCTCTCGTCAAATGAGAACTGACGCTTAGCTGACCACGTTTTATCCCGATGTCAGGTGTATTGAACCCTTCCTGTGGGTCTGCCGACAAAGGAGACCGTAGGGAAGGCCATAAACCCTGTCCACATTCCGGTGTCGGCATGATGTATAACAAAGGAGGTCAGTTCTAGTGTTCTACTAAGATCGGATTGTGCCCTTGTTGCGTGTTTTTCGTGGATTGACGGGTTAGTCCACTCGAATGTGGAGTGGACCTGCCCCTGTTCGGTATTGTTCGTGCACTGGCAGGGCGGTCCTGTTCCGAAAAACATGAGGCACTGTCGGCCCTTTTGTTTAAGCCGGGGTATGGGGAAAGTACCATGGAAAAATAGTCACCAGATAAGCCGCACCCACGGATAAGCCGCAGAGCGTCCGCGAAAAAAATAAATCGCGCATAAGCCGCGGCTAATACGCGTGAAAATGCGGTACTCTGAAAATTCACATATTACACTCTAAATTCCATTTCTAAATCAAATTTCAAATCCCTAATTGAAAATTCTGTGGACAACCAGAATAAAGACTGTTCAAGCTGGTGCTGGCACCCTGATCTGGCCTGTGGCCCAAAAGGGGGTGGTTCCCTCTGTTTTCACGGTAGATGCATGGACGGTGCTATGCAAGAGCATATTGCGGTATTATAAATTGAAAAATCTCATTTTGCATTCTAAATTCCAATTTTAAGTTCAAGTGTGAAATGAATCATTAGGATTCTGATTTTATGTTCAAAATTCCAAATTGCACAGCCAAACTCTAAATTGGAAATTCTCATTTTATATTATAAATTCATATTCTAAATTAAAGTGTTAAATTTATCATAATTCTGATTTTATGTTCAGAATTCCCAATTGCAGAGCAAAATTCTGAAATCAACTAAAGACCATGACATGAAATTTTTGTGTACAACATTACCAAGTTTGCATACAAATAATCTTGTTCAATTAATGCCATTAGGCTAATTACTATGAGATGTAAATATGAACTAACAATGTGTTGTGCAATTTTAAATATTATGCAGGTGACCTCCAGCTGCTGCTTTCAGATTTCTCATTAGGCACCCTCTTTATCTGTCCTAATTGCTGTCCGTGTTTCGATGATGTAGAAAGGGCAGGAAGTTCATACCAATGTATGTATGCTGCCACGATTCCATTGCATTATTTGTCCATGCACCAAGGTTTCCCTGTTGGTTCAATGTTAACGGAGGGTACTGCCCATACATCCACATGTTTTCGAAGTAGACTACAAAAGCCCCCACCCCTGGCACCTGGGGTGCAGTAGCCTTCAGTAGGCCCCATGCCATCCGCACAAAAGTGGCTAGCACAAACGCCAGTGTTACAGTCTTTCTCACAAACACACACACACATTTTCTTTGTGTCTGTATGCTGCCGCTAGTCCACAGGCCTGCACATTGCGCCATACAGCCTGCCCATAATGGGAATGGCACCCTCTATGCCAGGAGGCATGAACACAGCCTGCAACGCACCAATGAGCGCCTGTTCAAAATCACTTCTCGTCAAGTCCAAGGATAACGCAAGGTCTTGATCTTGCATTTCCTGCAGAAACCGTTGAAAGGCATGTTCAAAGGTGTCCCAGCTCCTTCCCGGCATCAAGAAGAGCCACGATTAAGTGCTTGCTATCCTTGTCAACATTAATAGTCAATATTTGGTCGAAATATGTGGGCAAGTGAAGAATGCCCCATCCACGAAAACCTTGAAAATTCTCATTTCACATTCTAAATTCCAATTCTGAATTATAGTGTGAAATATATCATTTTATTTTTGATTTTATGTTCAAAATTCCAAATTGCAAAGCCAAATTCTTAATTGAAAATCCTGATTAAATACAATGCAATTCTCATTTTTTGTTAAAATTCAATTTCTAAATTGAAGTGTAAAATCTGTGATTGAAAATTCTCATTTTGTGTTTGTATAATGTGCATCTGAGAAGGTCCTTCATGTACCAAGTTAGGGTTGCATTATTTGTTGTTGCACCACTTTCTATTCCTATTTCCTGAGCAAGTAGGGCCCTGTGCATGCAGGTGTCTCCAAAATAGGCTGCAGGTGCCCCCAGACACCCTGAGTGCAGTTGCCTTCAGTAGATCCCACACTGTCTGCCCAAAAGCAAGTGGCACAAATGTGCACATATTTTCATTGTGGGTGTAAGCAGCTGCCAGTCCACAGGCCTGCACATTTCTGAAAATGACACCTGCTGTGCAGGCAAAAACACTGCCTGCAGTGCACCAGTGAGTGCCTGTGGAAGCTATGTTTCACTAGCAATTTCTCCCTGAGGCTTCAAAATGCAAATTGATGCACCTCCAGCTTTTTCCAGGCATCAGGAAGGCACTTCTCTCGTTCACACTGATGATCAATATTTGACCTCAACTTGTGGACAAGTAAAAAGAATGGTTGTGACTCTCTGCAAGCAGGAGGAAGAGCTCTTCGGTAGAGAAGCACAATGTGTGTTGCCCATTGTTTGCCTCACTGAAGAGCAGGAACCTACTCCTATTCAGTTTCTCCGACCACTGAGCCTGCAGCACCATGCGGCCAGGAGAAGCCGATTCTGTCTTTTTTCAGTATAGATTACTGCCTGGAAAGTGTCCGATTCCGCACTGTCAAATTCCAAATTTAAAATTTCTCATTTTGCATTCTAATTTTCAATTCAAAAATGGAGTGCAAAATTTGTAATTAGAAATCTGATTTTATGTTGGAAATTCAAAATTGCAGTCAAATTCTGAATTGAAAATTCTCAATTTGCTTTTTAAATTCCAATTTTACATTGAAGTGTGAAATTCCAGATCATAATTCCGATTTTATGTTCAAAATTCTAAATTGCAGAGCCAAATTCAGAATTGAAGATTCTCATTTTATTTTAAAGTGAAGTGTAAAATGTATCATTAGAACTGATTTTATGTTCAAAATTCCAAATTGCAGCCAAATTCTGAATTGAAAATCCCCATAATACATTTTCATGAATTCTACAATCAAATGGAATTAAATTCTGATTTTCTTTTTGTTCTAAATTCCAATTTGAGATGTCTGTCAATTTGCATTTTTACATTCTGCAGTTCATAGACTTATTGTTGTTTACTTTGTTTTTCCTGTGGGTGTGTCAGGGCAATTTAAATAGCTATAGCTCCAAAAATGATCATAAATTTACTAAGAGTAATATAGCTTACAGGTGCAGTGTTTACATAAATGTGTGTTGCTGTTGTATGAAACTAGGACGTGCAGCACCTCTGGACTTTTCTGAGGAATGTGTCCATAGTTGTCTCCCCCGCCTGAATGCCTGTTGCCGCTGAATGGCACCATTTGCTGCTTGGAGGTGCCCCACACGTGCCGATTCGATCTGGCGCAGCGCTTCCAGGCACGTGTAAATATCTGGATGGGGTCTGCCCACCACCACAACAGCCATGAGGTAATAAGAATGTACGGTCTGTTTATTATTATGCCTTTGTTTACACCATGTTGTATGCAATATAGTAGTGTGGGTGGGTGTGTGTACTTACTGTATTTCTAATCGTTAAGCTCTGTTTCTGTTGGCATCTGCAATTGTTGTTGTACTGGCATTTTGCATCACATAAGATGTGTGACTCATGAATTTACTATGTCACTTTTTGTGATGCTGTGGAAATGCTACATACATGTGCTCTGTCCAGAGATACGAGCTCCTGCTCATAAATGTCAGGGACAGGCAGGTCAGGCTCCTCCCGTGCCCAGTTTTTCAGCCTCGCCCGCAGCCTGTCTTCTGTTGCACAGGCAACCACAGGAGCACGAATGTGATCTCCTGGAAGAAATTCATGGTATGGCAAGTATTGTCCTAGTTCAGGTAGGTGTTCAACCCACTTTCAGCTCAAGATGTACCATATTTTCTGGTGTATAACCTGCATGTTATACACATTGAAGAAAGAGTTGCAAAGAGGCAATGTGCATCTTTTACTAGTGTGTGCTATACAGGGTGTTCTTTTTTTTATTCGTTGGATTTTTTAATAAAAAGCTATGACATCAGCAGAGATGCTGTTTTTGTGATTCATTTTCACATCAAGGCAGATATACTCTGGAAGACAGTATGTAACTACTAAACAACTAATTAGCTAAAATTTCCTCCTTAACTCTTCAATTAAGGGACTTTGGATAAAAGCGAGCCTTCAGAGTGAGAGACAATCCTCGATGAAAGTCATTCCACCTTCTACAAACCATGAAGTGAGTCCATACATTGAAATATCCATTGTCAAATATTGCTATGCGAATGAGGCAAAAGCACACAAACCAGATGCGCTGAGGAAAAAGGGTTCAATCCACGTCAGAGGGTGTGGCCCTATGATGTGCTGCCAAGACTTCGCAGCCTTGATAAGGCTGCGGGGACCAAGGATATGCACTCCTCAGGTGAACAGTTTCGTCTTTGCCTCATCTGCATACCAGTGTTTCGTGATGAATATTTTAACGCACATGCTCATTTCAGGGTTTTTAGAAGGTAGAATGGCTTTCATCGAGAATTGTCTGTCACACTGGATGCTTACTTTTATCCTAAGTCCCATCATTAAAGAGTTAATTAGTGAATTTTACATAATTAATCACCTAGAAGCTACATACTAGTATTTTCGGGAGGACGTCTGCCTGGTCTTACAACGGAACTGCAAAAACCGCATCCCTACCGATCTCGTAGCTTTTTTTATGAAAGATCTGTGATCAACCAAAGAAAAAGACACTCCGCATATCAGTTCCTTTCCAAAAATTCAACCTTTCTGGGAGATGTCAGGTGACTTGTAGCCGGATAGCCATGCATGGAGTTTCATTGCTGCACCCCATTACGACGGGGCAGATGTCCGGCAAAAACGGGACACTACCTATTGGGTTGCAGATGGATAGCTGCTATCCTTTGCAGCGGGATTGCTCCTGACTGAGGGCGACATAGCACACGAGTCAGATGGGGTTCCCCAGATATCTTCGGAATACCCGTCTACCCTGCTGTTTTCACGTGACCTCACGTTCTCTATATCATCACTCAGCTGGCAGACATTCCTGCTTTAAAATAGAGGAAGTACCTTGTAGGTAACTAAAATGTAATAATAATATAATAGTGAGAACAGTAGGTAATAACCCGTACTTGGACAAGACGTGTTCCTCTCTAGTTCCTGCTCAAAACTGGGAATTGCATGACGTAGATGTTCGTTATCTATCGGTGTGCATCACACATGTAACTGTCAATTTCTGCAAATTTTAAGTGGTGTGTGTTATACGCTGGAAAATCGATAAAGAACGTATAGCAATTTATATTCCATTCAGTATAGTTTCCTGTATACACGCTCTTATCTTGCATTCGTAGGTCTCTCCTTGCACACAAGCAATTAACAATTTTCTTGACCAATGGGCCATCCCGTGTTATAGATTGTGATTAATGAAGCAAAGTCACACCAGACCTGAACCAGTTTTGCGACCGTTGAGAGACCTTCACATAGGGGCACCTGCTTTGTCGCCACCTGGGTCTGTGAGGAGAATACAGAGAAGCACCACGTCACAACAAGCAAATGTCACTTTCCAATAATATAGCAAGTTGAAGTAAGCCATCCCACAAATAAATGTAGTAAAACAAACCATCGAATTTCAGTTCGGTTTCCTAGCATATCTGAACCTTGTATATTTGTCCCTTTATTTAGATAAATGTAAGCAGTCTTCTTCTTGTGTAGGGGAAGGATGTGAGGAAGCTATAACATGCTCCATTGGTTTATCCAGAACTCCAAGCATGGGGGTAATTATTACACATATATCATTACCAGCATCTCATCATAACTGAAGTAGCCATCCCTGTGGGGTTTACACATTAGGGGGTGTCACCAAACATGAGGGGATTGGAAAAATAAATATGAGGGGATAAATGAGTCTGAGTCTTGTTTTGCTAGTGTTGATGAAACACAACATTGTGCTGTTTTCCTAGTGCAGTTTGAGCTGCTGGGTATTCATACTTACCACTGATCTCTTGCAGCTGCCCTTCCACAGTCCGAGCAACAACTGGGCAGTTGATCATCCAATACTCCTTGCATTTCTACATGCTGGAGTACGCTGGAGGACGTACTTATATCCGTCCACATGCAAGGAGTCTTTTCCTTTCCAAGTTTCGATGAATTGGCCATCCATCTTGCCACTTCAGAATCTTTGCACCAAACGTCTGTGTTGCGTGTGCGTGCGGGCGAAGCGAACACGTGCAAATTTTATTTTGTATGGTGTAATGATACAAGAAGCGTAAAGTGAGAAATAAATATATTTTCGGAAATGCAGCGACCCAGTTTGTGTAAATGTACAAATGCTTTACGTTGCAGTGTTAGTCATTCTAGAGAGATCACAGAGAGAGGGGGGTTCGGTATCGAACGTACATGTTAACCCATATGGCCCATACAGGTCTGCAGGACTATGGCAATGCAAGTTCAGTCTAGGAGAGGACCCAGGTGCCTTAGGCCACTTATTCCATTTCCCCATGAAAGTGCCTGGCAAACATCAGCGCAATTTATTTGTTTTTGAGACAGTGGGAAACCGAAACATAACGTTGTCAAGACCGTTACTCCGGCCATTGTTGCGATCTTCTGAATGGCCTCTCAGCATTTTGCTTGTCAGGCGAACTGTGAAACCGGTATGAAAGTTGTTGTGAAAGGTTCACGATTTCGAACCCAGGCAATTGACCCAAACTCGTCGTTGAGGAGCTGCCCCTCGTTTCCAGTTTCCTGGATGCAATCGGAATTGACTCAAACACATTTGTAGGCTCCTAGCTTGATTGTTGCTGCTCATGCAAGCATAGCAGATGTGACGTATGAAGGGCACGATGAAGGAAAAAAGGTTTATCAGGTTTCGCTTCCGCACGATGTCGCTTGTATTGATGGTCGAGCTATGCCCTACACACTTAAAAACAGAGCTTCACAGCATGGCATGCTGCCAGACAACCATCATCCCGCATGACAACATTCACTCTCTTCTCTTGTTGAAAACTGGAGGCGTGCACCTTTTTTGTGTCACTGACAAGGTTCCTAATTGTCATAAAAAAGATGTACGCTTCCCGTTTTCAGCAAACCAAGGGAGAGAACAATCTCACTCGGGATGATTGTTGGCTAGGAGCATGCTTTGTGTTGAAGTTTATTTCTAAGAAAGGAGAAGTTCCGAAAAAGTGGTCTAGCTGTCCGCCACCTGTAGGAACTCTTTTCATAGTGTGAAACCAAAACCGAGTCAATGAAAATTCCCATTGCATTAACCAGTAATGTAATGAAATCAAATTCTCCCTTTCGGTTCACTTTCTCCATTTCTTTTTTTTTTTTTTTAATTTTTGCGTGTGTGCGGCATGTGTGTGTTCAGCTATCTGGGTACCTTTCTTTTATGATTGTTCTGTTTGTTGGGGAGTTCTGAATCATCTAAAAGTACAATACCCAAGGCACCAAGGTATGTCTGGTGTGGTAGTTTTCAGACGTACGGGATCTGGATCTAATTCTGTACATCAGCTGTTGACTCCCACAGGTCAACATGGCAGCTTTGAGGCATATTGAGTCCAGAATATTGTGTCCCGATGTAGGAATGCTTCCACTTCAGCCTACCTTCTGCTGGAACCCATGTTCCAAGGTAGGAGGTTCCGCTCAAGTAGAAGCAACTTATACAAGATAAATTGCTGCACAAAGCAGAAACTGCAAACACGCTAACAAATGAATGAAGTGACAATCAGCAATAAATTCAAATATTTATTTTAACAATAACTAACACCTCATAACAGGTATGATAACAGATATACTACAAGTAGTGTGCATGCAGCAACAGTGGCAACACTATGAGAAAATAATGTGATATCACACAATTTGATGCAAAGTTTGAGACATGTATATGTGAAATCACAAAGGTCATTTTTCAGTCGCTCGTTCTCATTTAACTGTCCGACAAAGTAAGTCCGTCCCGTGCAAGCGGGACAATGACACATCATGAAGGCAGTTCAGATAACGATAGACAAGTGTCTGGTCGTCTGGTCACTACTGCACCTCTTGGTTCAGATTGAGCACTTGAGTGTCAACCGTACTACACACGGCCGCTTACCCTTTGTCGTAATGGAGCTTGTGCACGGGCTCAGGAACAAAATGCATAACGGAGCATACGTCTACACAAATGCAAAGACGTTCACATTTTTATATGGTCGGCGAAGGTGAAATGTAGGAGGAAACACAACCGCCATTTCCATTCTGAGTTGATGCCGATGTCGCTTGGCCGCATTTTACGATTACAGCATTATGGCTATAGTTTCGGTTTGACACGGGAAAGCTCATGTCTCTCAGCATAAAGCCAATCAACAATAATTGTTTTTTGTTTTTTTTTGCAATCTACTTATGTACGTGGAGTTATGTGAACCTTGCACACTTTTGGGTATTTATTTATTTATTTGTTTCTTTTATTTACTTATTTTATTATGTCGGGCATAAATTATTTGCACACATTTGTGAAATTAATTTCGGCTTCTTTTTTTTTGCTTTATATAAGCCAAGATTATCCTCACAGCGTTCACAGCCAAGAATCTCGCACGATCCAGCGTACTCGCTGGAACATCCCATTTCCAGCTCGGCTCCAGCAGGGAACCATCCGGGTTTCGGAATGGAAGTTGGATGGTTTCAGAATGGAACTTCAAACAGCACTCCTATATTATCTCCATGACAGCCCTAGACCCAGCATGGAAACAGCCTTGGCCAGCCCAGCTCCAGCATGGGATGGCTTTTCCAGGCTGGTTCCAATATGGATCCAGGCTATCTTTCTTTTTCCTTTTTTTAATAACTAGGCATACATGAATGCTGCGTACCGATTTCACCATCTTTTCAAACCTCCTTTGCTGTATGTGTCTACTCAACTCCATATAATGTCGTGTATCAGTTTTGTGAGCGAATCACGGGTGCGCGCGTGGGCGTCAAGATGGCGGAAATTCGTAGTAGACGACGCAGTTGTCGTCACCCTTCTGTAAGCTACAACCGGTGGCTGCGATGGTGGTAGTGGTGATGGCTCGTCGTTGTCGGCCTCAGACACGGCTGACGCCCTAGGGGAATGTGTGTCCTGGGCTGACTTCGGGAACTGTGTCGACATATGTTCGAAAGCGTCTGAGGGAACCCCTGGAAAAACCCCAGACACAAACACCAAGCCGGCACCGGGATTCGAACCCGGGTATCTCCCAGTCTGCAACGCAACGAAACCGCGGTACCTCCTCACGAGCATGTGTTTTCAACCAGTAGCAGACGACATTTCAGAGGGCGCCACTCAGATGGGAATGCAAATACAGCTGTCGCGCGTGGAAAAACACGTATCGTCTGCATCGAATAGGAATCACCCTGTTTATGTACTGTTTGCGTATACCATTTAATTCTGCAAACAAATATGCGAGCACTAAAAAATGACACGTAGAATAAAGTGCCTCCCTTCTTTTTCCTCACAAAAAAAAAGTTGGCGGGGGGGGGGGAAGAAAGATCAGTTGGCAAACAGCAGTAAAACGTAACAGGTGTCACGATGCCGTTCATCGAATGTGAGAACCTGGGTGTACAGCGATTAATTCGCTCATAGAGGTGAGCGCATGTACCCGCAGATAGTCCCGCAGTTTTTTTATTCATCCCGCGCACAATCCCCAGCGCTTTGGAAATCGAAATCCCTTGAGCAAGTATCGTCAAAGCGAAAACATTTTTTTTACATCACTCTATCACCACTGAACCACCACTACTACAACTTTGCTTACTCATGGACTGATCATACAGTACTGGACAAATCAGGGAAGAAGCAAAAACGAAACTGAAAGCCATCGCGAATTTTAGATAACTTGGCTAAAAACGTAATACTGTAAACCGAGTGGGAAACATGGCTGAAACGCGTCATCATTTTCCATAAAACGTTGTTCTGAACGTGACTGTCTAAAAAGGAGCCTCTCAAACGAGGCTTGTTAAACCGGCGGGCTCCGGACAGACCTTGCATCGCTTGTTTCTTTTTGAACAATTGTCCCAATAGAATTACGGGTACCTATATAGTGCCTAATGCCTAAGTGCCTAATACGTATTTCGAAAAGGCACATGGAAGCATATGCGAGTATTCGACCCCATTTCTTCCTATGCCTATTTAGTGCAGGGTCACTTGATTTTTCATGTTTACTGGACAACTGCTAGTGAAACTTATTTGTGATTGTGCAGCTGAGTTGTACGGCTGTAACCTTTACCTTGACTGTCTCTAGCCAGTACCTTATCCAAGGGTTTGGTTCGGGAGGGGATGGGCAGAGGGCGAGACCTTCATCCCTATGCGAAGTCTCCATCGACCCTCTCAGAAAATTACTTATGGCTCATACTAAAATCTCTCTCCTGAAACAAGGGAAAGGGTGCAGGCTAGCTGGTATAGATCCACGAAGAAGACCGAGAGACACTGATACAGAAGACGACACACGTGGGTTCTCAGACACAGAAATAATTTATTGAACAAGAGAGAACTGATGTTCTGAGGCTGGAACAACATAGAAAGGACAAACACATACAAAGTAATCCAGAAGATGTGGGTTCGAGTCCTACAGCTGGCTAACCTTTTCATTGACTTTCATCTTTCGTATTTTATTGGTTCATCTCAACTTAAAAGCTAAAAATCTAGCTTTTAATTTTTAGCTTTAGCTTTTTAGCTTTTTTATTTAGCTAAAATTTTTAGCTTTTATGTTGAGATGAACCAATAAATTTTTGCTGTGTCTGAGAACCTACGTGTGTCGTCATCTGTATCAGTGTCTCTCTGTCTTCTTCATGGCTCTCTCCTGAACCTTGATCCGTATGTCGACCGGGTAACTCAATTTCTTTCCAAGCTTTCGTTCTCAGTCTCATGTAACCATCACATATCTTCAACTGTTCCTGTCCTTTCGGGAGTGCAACAGGGCTCAGTTCTTGGTTCCCTCTTATTTCTTATATATATATATATATATAGAGAGAGAGAGAGAGAGAGAGAGATAGATACCCATTGAACGATGCGACAGCACCAGAAGACACGTGTTTCGCCGTGTTTGCGGCTCGTCGGCCCTGGGTAGCTGCGCATCGTTCGGGATTGGCAAACCAGGGGTCACTCAGCGAGCGATATACACCTGGGAGGGTGACCGAGCACTCCTCAATGCCACAGTGCAAGCCAGTGAATTATAAAGAGGGGGGAAAAGCCATTAAAAAAATAGGTAAATGATGCTAGACGTGTTTGAAATTCAAACTTACAGTTAAGATGGCTTCTATGGCTGCACGTAGAGAAACAGATACTCATTGAACGATGCGACAGCACCAGAAGACACGTGTTTCGCCGTGTTTGCGGCTCGTCGGCCCTGGGTAGCTGCGCATCGTTCGGGATTGGCAAACCAGGGGTCACTCAGCGAGCGATATACACCTGGGAGGGTGACCGAGCACTCCTCAATGCCACAGTGCAAGCCAGTGAATTATAAAGAGGGGGGAAAAGCCATTAAAAAAATAGGTAAATGATGCTAGACGTGTTTGAAATTCAAACTTACAGTTAAGATGGCTTCTATGGCTGCACGTAGAGAAACAGATACTCATTGAACGATGCGACAGCACCAGAAGACACGTGTTTCGCCGTGTTTGCGGCTCGTCGGCCCTGGGTAGCTGCGCATCGTTCGGGATTGGCAAACCAGGGGTCACTCAGCGAGCGATATACACCTGGGAGGGTGACCGAGCACTCCTCAATGCCACAGTGCAAGCCAGTGAATTATAAAGAGGGGGGAAAAGCCATTAAAAAAATAGGTAAATGATGCTAGACGTGTTTGAAATTCAAACTTACAGTTAAGATGGCTTCTATGGCTGCACGTAGAGAAACAGATACTCATTGAACGATGCGACAGCACCAGAAGACACGTGTTTCGCCGTGTTTGCGGCTCGTCGGCCCTGGGTAGCTGCGCATCGTTCGGGATTGGCAAACCAGGGGTCACTCAGCGAGCGATATACACCTGGGAGGGTGACCGAGCACTCCTCAATGCCACAGTGCAAGCCAGTGAATTATAAAGAGGGGGAAAAGCCATTAAAAAAATAGGTAAATGATGCTAGACGTGTTTGAAATTCAAACTTACAGTTAAGATGGCTTCTATGGCTGCACGTAGAGAAACAGATACTCATTGAACGATGCGACAGCACCAGAAGACACGTGTTTCGCCGTGTTTGCGGCTCGTCGGCCCTGGGTAGCTGCGCATCGTTCGGGATTGGCAAACCAGGGGTCACTCAGCGAGCGATATACACCTGGGAGGGTGACCGAGCACTCCTCAATGCCACAGTGCAAGCCAGTGAATTATAAAGAGGGGGGAAAAGCCATTAAAAAAATAGGTAAATGATGCTAGACGTGTTTGAAATTCAAACTTACAGTTAAGATGGCTTCTATGGCTGCACGTAGAGAAACAGATACTCATTGAACGATGCGACAGCACCAGAAGACACGTGTTTCGCCGTGTTTGCGGCTTGTCGGCCCTGGGTAGCTGCGCATCGTTCGGGATTGGCAAACCAGGGGTCACTCAGCGAGCGATATACACCTGGGAGGGTGACCGAGCACTCCTCAATGCCACAGTGCAAGCCAGTGAATTATAAAGAGGGGGGAAAGCCATTAAAAAATAGGTAAATGATGCTAGACGTGTTTGAAATTCAAACTTACAGTTAAGATGGCTGCTATGGCTGCACGTAGAGAAACAGATACTCATTGAACGATGCGACAGCACCAGAAGACACGTGTTTCGCCGTGTTTGCGGCTCGTCGGCCCTGGGTAGCTGCGCATCGTTCGGGATTGGCAAACCAGGGGTCACTCAGCGAGCGATATACACCTGGGAGGGTGACCGAGCACTCCTCAATGCCACAGTGCAAGCCAGTGAATTATAAAGAGGGGGGAAAAGCCATTAAAAAAATAGGTAAATGATGCTAGACGTGTTTGAAATTCAAACTTACAGTTAAGATGGCTTCTATGGCTGCACGTAGAGAAACAGATACTCATTGAACGATGCGACAGCACCAGAGGACACGTGTTTCGCCGTGTTTGCGGCTCGTCGGCCCTGGGTAGCTGCGCATCGTTCGGGATTGGCAAACCAGGGGTCACTCAGCGAGCGATATACACCTGGGAGGGTGACCGAGCACTCCTCAATGCCACAGTGCAAGCCAGTGAATTATAAAGAGGGGGGAAAAGCCATTAAAAAAATAGGTAAATGATGCTAGACGTGTTTGAAATTCAAACTTACAGTTAAGATGGCTTCTATGGCTGCACGTAGAGAAACAGATACTCATTGAACGATGCGACAGCACCTGAAGACACGTGTTTCGCCGTGTTTGCGGCTCGTCGGCCCTGAGTAGCTGCGCATCGTTCGGGATTGGCAAACCAGGGGTCACTCAGCGAGCGATATACACCTGGGAGGGTGACCGAGCACTCCTCAATGCCACAGTGCAAGCCAGTGAATTATAAAGAGGGGGAAAAGCCATTAAAAAAATAGGTAAATGATGCTAGACGTGTTTGAAATTCAAACTTACAGTTAAGATGGCTTCTATGGCTGCACGTAGAGAAACAGATACTCATTGAACGATGCGACAGCACCAGAAGACACGTGTTTCGCCGTGTTTGCGGCTCGTCGGCCCTGAATAGCTGCGCATCGTTCGGGATTGGCAAACCAGGGGTCACTCAGCGAGCGATATACACCTGGGAGGGTGACCGAGCACTCCTCAATGCCACAGTGCAAGCCAGTGAATTATAAAGAGGGGGGAAAAGCCATTAAAAAAATAGGTAAATGATGCTAGACGTGTTTGAAATTCAAACTTACAGTTAAGATGGCTTCTATGGCTGCACGTAGAGAAACAGATACTCATTGAACGATGCGACAGCACCAGAAGACACGTGTTTCGCCGTGTTTGCGGCTCGTCGGCCCTGGGTAGCTGCGCATCGTTCGGGATTGGCAAACCAGGGGTCGCTCAGCGAGCGATATACACCTAGGAGGGTGACCGAGCACTCCTCAATGCCAAAGTGCATGCCAGTGAATTATAAAGAGGGGCGAAAAGCCATTAAAAAAATAGGTAAATGATGCTAGACGTGTTTGAAATTCAAACTTACAGTTAAGATGGCTTCTATGGCTGCACGTAGAGAAACAGATACTCATTGAACGATGCGACAGCACCAGAAGACACGTGTTTCGCCGTGTTTGCGGCTCGTCGGCCCTGGGTAGCTGCGCATCGTTCGGGATTGGCAAACCAGGGGTCACTCAGCAAGCGATATACACCTGGGAGGGTGACCGAGCACTCCTCAATGCCACAGTGCAAGCCAGTGAATTATAAAGAGGGGAGAAAAGCCATTAAAAAATAGGTAAATGATGCTAGACGTATTTGAAATTCAAACTTACAGTTAAGATGGCTTCTATGGCTGCACGTAGAGAAACAGATACTCATTGAACGATGCGACAGCACCAGAAGACACGTGTTTCGCCGTGTTTGCGGCTCGTCGGCCCTGGGTAGCTGCGCATCGTTCGGGATTGGCAAACCAGGGGTCACTCAGCGAGCGATATACACCTGGGAGGGTGACCGAGCACTCCTCAATGCCACAGTGCAAGCCAGTGAATTATAAAGAGGGGGAAAAAGCCATTAAAAAAATAGGTAAATGATGCTAGACGTGTTTGAAATTCAAACTTACAGTTAAGATGGCTTCTATGGCTGTACGTAGAGAAACATATACTCATTGAACGATGCGACAGCACCAGAAGACACGTGTTTCGCCGTGTTTGCGGCTCGTCGGCCCTGGGTAGCTGCGCATCGTTCGGGATTGGCAAACCAGGGGTCACTCAGCGAGCGATATACACCTGGGAGGGTGACCGAGCACTCCTCAATGCCACAGTGCAAGCCAGTGAATTATAAAGAGGGGGGAAAAGCCATTAAAAAATAGGTAAATGATGCTAGACGTGTTTGAAATTCAAACTTACAGTTAAGATGGCTTCTATGGCTGCACGTAGAGAAACAGATACTCATTGAACGATGCGACAGCACCAGAAGACACGTGTTTCGCCGTGTTTGCGGCTCGTCGGCCCTGGGTAGCTGCGCATCGTTCGGGATTGGCAAACCAGGGGTCACTCAGCGAGCGATATACACCTGGGAGGGTGACCGAGCACTCCTCAATGCAACAGTGCAAGCCAGTGAATTATAAAGAGGGGGGAAAAGCCATTAAAAAAATAGGTAAATGATGCTAGACGTGTTTGAAATTCAAACTTACAGTTAAGATGGCTTCTATGGCTGCACGTAGAGAAACAGATACTCATTGAACGATGCGACAGCACCAGAAGACACGTGTTTTGCCGTGTTTGCGGCTCGTCGGCCCTGGGTAGCTGCGCATCGTTCGGGATTGGCAAACCAGGGGTCACTCAGCGAGCGATATACACCTGGGAGGGTGACCGAGCACTCCTCAATGCCACAGTGCAAGCCAGTGAATTATAAAGAGGGGGGAAAAGCCATTAAAAAAATAGGTAAATGATGCTAGACGTGTTTGAAATTCAAACTTACAGTTAAGATGGCTTCTATGGCTGCACGTAGAGAAACAGATACTCATTGAACGATGCGACAGCACCAGAAGACACGTGTTTTGCCGTGTTTGCGGCTCGTCGGCCCTGGGTAGCTGCGCATCGTTCGGGATTGGCAAACCAGGGGTCACTCAGCGAGCGATATACACCTGGGAGGGTGACCGAGCACTCCTCAATGCCACAGTGCAAGCCAGTGAATTATAAAGAGGGGGGAAAAGCCATTAAAAAAATAGGTAAATGATGCTAGACGTGTTTGAAATTCAAACTTACAGTTAAGATGGCTTCTATGGCTGCACGTAGAGAAACAGATACTCATTGAACGATGCGACAGCACCTGAAGACACGTGTTTCGCCGTGTTTGCGGCTCGTCGGCCCTGGGTAGCTGCGCATCGTTCGGGATTGGCAAACCAGGGGTCACTCAGCGAGCGATATACACCTGGGAGGGTGACCGAGCACTCCTCAATGCCACAGTGCAAGCCAGTGAATTATAAAGAGGGGGAAAAGCCATTAAAAAAATAGGTAAATGATGCTAGACGTGTTTGAAATTCAAACTTACAGTTAAGATGGCTTCTATGGCTGCACGTAGAGAAACAGATACTCATTGAACGATGCGACAGCACCAGAAGACACGTGTTTTGCCGTGTTTGCGGCTCGTCGGCCCTGGGTAGCTGCGCATCGTTCGGGATTGGCAAACCAGGGGTCACTCAGCGAGCGATATACACCTGGGAGGGTGACCGAGCACTCCTCAATGCCACAGTGCAAGCCAGTGAATTATAAAGAGGGGGGGAAAGCCATTAAAAAATAGGTAAATGATGCTAGACGTGTTTGAAATTCAAACTTACAGTTAAGATGGCTGCTATGGCTGCACGTAGAGAAACAGATACTCATTGAACGATGCGACAGCACCAGAAGACACGTGTTTCGCCGTGTTTGCGGCTCGTCGGCCCTGGGTAGCTGCGCATCGTTCGGGATTGGCAAACCAGGGGTCGCTCAGCGAGCGATATACACCTAGGAGGGTGACCGAGCACTCCTCAATGCCAAAGTGCATGCCAGTGAATTATAAAGAGGGGCGAAAAGCCATTAAAAAAATAGGTAAATGATGCTAGACGTGTTTGAAATTCAAACTTACAGTTAAGATGGCTTCTATGGCTGCACGTAGAGAAACAGATACTCATTGAACGATGCGACAGCACCAGAAGACACGTGTTTCGCCGTGTTTGCGGCTCGTCGGCCCTGGGTAGCTGCGCATCGTTCGGGATTGGCAAACCAGGGGTCACTCAGCAAGCGATATACACCTGGGAGGGTGACCGAGCACTCCTCAATGCCACAGTGCAAGCCAGTGAATTATAAAGAGGGGAGAAAAGCCATTAAAAAATAGGTAAATGATGCTAGACGTATTTGAAATTCAAACTTACAGTTAAGATGGCTTCTATGGCTGCACGTAGAGAAACAGATACTCATTGAACGATGCGACAGCACCAGAAGACACGTGTTTCGCCGTGTTTGCGGCTCGTCGGCCCTGGGTAGCTGCGCATCGTTCGGGATTGGCAAACCAGGGGTCACTCAGCGAGCGATATACACCTGGGAGGGTGACCGAGCACTCCTCAATGCCACAGTGCAAGCCAGTGAATTATAAAGAGGGGGAAAAAGCCATTAAAAAAATAGGTAAATGATGCTAGACGTGTTTGAAATTCAAACTTACAGTTAAGATGGCTTCTATGGCTGTACGTAGAGAAACATATACTCATTGAACGATGCGACAGCACCAGAAGACACGTGTTTCGCCGTGTTTGCGGCTCGTCGGCCCTGGGTAGCTGCGCATCGTTCGGGATTGGCAAACCAGGGGTCACTCAGCGAGCGATATACACCTGGGAGGGTGACCGAGCACTCCTCAATGCCACAGTGCAAGCCAGTGAATTATAAAGAGGGGGGAAAAGCCATTAAAAAATAGGTAAATGATGCTAGACGTGTTTGAAATTCAAACTTACAGTTAAGATGGCTTCTATGGCTGCACGTAGAGAAACAGATACTCATTGAACGATGCGACAGCACCAGAAGACACGTGTTTCGCCGTGTTTGCGGCTCGTCGGCCCTGGGTAGCTGCGCATCGTTCGGGATTGGCAAACCAGGGGTCACTCAGCGAGCGATATACACCTGGGAGGGTGACCGAGCACTCCTCAATGCAACAGTGCAAGCCAGTGAATTATAAAGAGGGGGGAAAAGCCATTAAAAAAATAGGTAAATGATGCTAGACGTGTTTGAAATTCAAACTTACAGTTAAGATGGCTTCTATGGCTGCACGTAGAGAAACAGATACTCATTGAACGATGCGACAGCACCAGAAGACACGTGTTTTGCCGTGTTTGCGGCTCGTCGGCCCTGGGTAGCTGCGCATCGTTCGGGATTGGCAAACCAGGGGTCACTCAGCGAGCGATATACACCTGGGAGGGTGACCGAGCACTCCTCAATGCCACAGTGCAAGCCAGTGAATTATAAAGAGGGGGGAAAAGCCATTAAAAAAATAGGTAAATGATGCTAGACGTGTTTGAAATTCAAACTTACAGTTAAGATGGCTTCTATGGCTGCACGTAGAGAAACAGATACTCATTGAACGATGCGACAGCACCAGAAGACACGTGTTTTGCCGTGTTTGCGGCTCGTCGGCCCTGGGTAGCTGCGCATCGTTCGGGATTGGCAAACCAGGGGTCACTCAGCGAGCGATATACACCTGGGAGGGTGACCGAGCACTCCTCAATGCCACAGTGCAAGCCAGTGAATTATAAAGAGGGGGGAAAAGCCATTAAAAAAATAGGTAAATGATGCTAGACGTGTTTGAAATTCAAACTTACAGTTAAGATGGCTTCTATGGCTGCACGTAGAGAAACAGATACTCATTGAACGATGCGACAGCACCAGAAGACACGTGTTTTGCCGTGTTTGCGGCTCGTCGGCCCTGGGTAGCTGCGCATCGTTCGGGATTGGCAAACCAGGGGTCACTCAGCGAGCGATATACACCTGGGAGGGTGACCGAGCACTCCTCAATGCCACAGTGCAAGCCAGTGAATTATAAAGAGGGGGGAAAAGCCATTAAAAAAATAGGTAAATGATGCTAGACGTGTTTGAAATTCAAACTTACAGTTAAGATGGCTTCTATGGCTGCACGTAGAGAAACAGATACTCATTGAACGATGCGACAGCACCAGAAGACACGTGTTTTGCCGTGTTTGCGGCTCGTCGGCCCTGGGTAGCTGCGCATCGTTCGGGATTGGCAAACCAGGGGTCACTCAGCGAGCGATATACACCTGGGAGGGTGACCGAGCACTCCTCAATGCCACAGTGCAAGCCAGTGAATTATAAAGAGGGGGGAAAAGCCATTAAAAAAATAGGTAAATGATGCTAGACGTGTTTGAAATTCAAACTTACAGTTAAGATGGCTTCTATGGCTGCACGTAGAGAAACAGATACTCATTGAACGATGCGACAGCACCAGAAGACACGTGTTTCGCCGCGTTTGCGGCGTTTGCGCCGTGTTTGCGCCGTTTTGCCCTGGGTAGCTGCAGCATGATGCAGCATGATGCAGCCATAGAAGCCATCTTAACTGTAAGTTTGAATTTCAAACACGTCTAGCATCATTTACCTATTTTTTAATGGCTTTTCCCCCCTCTTTATAATTCACTGGCTTGCACTGTGGCATTGAGGAGTGCTCGGTCACCCTCCCAGGTGTATATCGCTCGCTGAGTGACCCCTGGTTTGCCAATCCCGAACGATGCGCAGCTACCCAGGGCCGACGAGCCGCAAACACGGCGAAACACGTGTCTTCTGGTGCTGTCGCATCGTTCAATGAGTATCTGTTTCTCTACGTGCAGCCATAGAAGCCATCTTAACTGTAAGTTTGAATTTCAAACACGTCTAGCATCATTTACCTATTTTTTTAATGGCTTTTCCCCCTCTTTATAATTCACTGGCTTGCACTGTGGCATTGAGGAGTGCTCGGTCACCCTCCCAGGTGTATATCGCTCGCTGAGTGACCCCTGGTTTGCCAATCCCGAACGATGCGCAGCTACCCAGGGCCGACGAGCCGCAAACACGGCGAAACACGTGTCTTCTGGTGCTGTCGCATCGTTCAATGAGTATCTGTTTCTCTACGTGCAGCCATAGAAGCCATCTTAACTGTAAGTTTGAATTTCAAACACGTCTAGCATCATTTAACTATTTTTTTAATGGCTTTTCCCCCCTCTTTATAGATATATATATATATACTAGAACAAATAGGTTAATATATCAGACGGCTACGAAGTTGAATAACAGTGAAATAATAAGGCTTGGACTACAGATTACAGGAACGTTAACAGAAACTAATTTATTTATTGGGCAATTTAACACATAGATTAAAAAAAGAATGGTCGACGTTTCGACAGTGGCACTGTCTTCGTCAGGACAAAAAAAAAAGTCCTGATGAAGACAGTGCCACTGTCGAAACGTCGACCATTCTTTTTTTAATCTATGTGTTAAATTGCCCAATAAATAAATTAGTTTCTGTTAACGTTCCTGTAATCTGTAGTCAAAGTCTTATTATTTCACTTTTATATATATACTATATATAGTATAACGACCTTCCTTAGGGCATATCATCCACTGTCAGACTATTCGCTGATGATTGCGTTGTCTACAGGGAAAATTACTATGCTGCTGATCGAGTACAGCAACAACAACAGCTTTATTTTGAGGGGATGGGAGCATCATTGCCAGGGGCAATGCTCTGCCCCATTGCTCGTGGTGCAGTAGAAGAGAGAAAACAACGCGAATCCAGAATCGCAAGGGGAGGTGGTGAAAAATGGAGGGTGAATGGTTGCAGCAGCTTTACATATCAACTGCCGACACTACCTAGGTGGAAATTTTTTTGCAAGTGGAACCACGTGCAAGTGCTGTAATAAAAAGATTCCCAGATTCCCATTTTGGAGAACCATGCAGAAAGCCTGAGCCTCTCAAGAAGGCACGTACGGGCTCAAGGGCTGACAAATTTGGTTGTCAGCACTTGGGCCGTCGCATGTTCGTCCTTCTTGAGTGTGCTGCAAAGCTCAGAGTTATTCCTTCAGGACCTTTCCACCAGCTGGCCTGCGCGCATCTGGCATTGCCGACATGCACCTGAAGCCGAAAATACGTAGAGGCTCAGGAAAATTCAGCAAACCAGTAACAATATTAGGAAGGGAGCCGCCGATGTGTCAAGCAGAGACTTCCTGACCAACCCATCACGTTCAGCACCGAACACCTTTTTGCGCTTTTAGTTGGGCTCGATGAAAAGTTTTGTTAAGGGTGCTCGGCGTCATGAAAACATTCAGGGACAGACGCTACAAAGCATCAAACGCCTGAGAACGTTCAAAGACCTATGAATGGTGGCTATTTTCAGGAAAACCAGGCAGCGAGATCAGTTTCGCGACGGCGAAATAGTGCGCTCCGCTGCGTTGCATCAAACGGACTCGTAACTACCGCCCTCTAAACCGGGCCCAAAAAGATTGCTCAAACGAACCGGCCTTACCTCTGAGTGTAGAGCATATGGTTATGGAGACATCAGCTGTTTCTTGTGTTATTTGTTATTTGAAGAGAATGCGTGGGGATGTGTGATTTACAGCAAATGTAAACTGTCAGAAGCAAAATTGCTGGTGATGCATTTATAGCTGAACCTGACAGGAAAGATCGCAGTGAATATACGCAATTTCGTCGTGGCCGTATGGGTATTTAATGCTTGGATGTGTCTCTGTGTGTGTATACGTGTGGTAGCTTTGCAACGCCGGTATGTGGAGAGAGTTTGATATGGCAGCATAAACCTATAGATAAAAAGTAAACTGCATACAGTTAACACCGCGAGGGACAACGTAAGACAGCCAATGACCCAATGCTGATGACATCTGCGGGGTGGTGGTTTGGGGACCGTATCAAAAACCTGTTTCTTTTTTTCTTTTTCCCGGAACGAGTAACAGAGTCGGTGGCATTTTCGGTGGCACACCCACCAGTTATCCTCGGGAGATCTTTGAAGGCTAAATGCATACTGATGAGGTCATGTATGCAGATTCATGTACCCATCAATGGGCTAAGGGGTTACGTGCATAGAAGCGGGCGGGCGCGAATGTGCATAAGGATACTCCCTATGTATGTGAACCAAAAAAGAACAGGTGACTGTCTTTGTGTTATTCACTTTCAGGAAGCTGTGGCGATATACAGGTGGAAATTTTTGTACCAAACATAGGGTATTTGAAGCATCAGCAACTGCTACTATGACGCCCATAATGCCTCTTCCATATGTATTCCTTTCCTCTGTATGCATTTCTTTCTTTGTTGTATTCCTTCCGTCTGATACCTCATACTAAAATCTCTCTCCTGAACCTCGACCCGTATGTCAACCATTGGATAACTCAATTTCTTTTCAAGCTTTCGTTCTCAGTCTCATGTAACCATCACATGTCTTCAACTGTTCCTGTCCTTTTGGGAGTGTCACAGGGCTCAGTTCTTTGTTCCCTCCTATTTCTTATATATGTTAACGACCTTCCTTCAGGCATATCATCCACTGTCAGACTATTCGCTGATGATTGCGTTGTCTACAGGGAAATCAATTCTCCTGCTGACCAACAATCCTTACAAAGCGACCTTGCCCCAATTCATTGTTGGTGTGACGAGTGGCAAATGCCCCTGAATACATCTAAGTGCTGCATCATGTCACTTTCTCGACGACGTGCCTCCTGTCTTCCTCCTTTGTGCTACAGAATTAACAATAAAGCATTCATCGGAGCAGATTCCTACAAATATGTTGGCGTTCATCTATCTTCTAACTTAACTTGAAACGAACATATTAATCACATCATGTCAAATGCTTCTCGCTCCTTGGGCTTTGTCAGACGCACTCTAAGATTAGCCCCTGCTCATCTCAAACTTCTAACTTTCACCACCCTGGTACGAAGCAAGTCGAGTACGCATCTGCAATATGGGACCCTCCCTAAAACTATCTCTGTGAAGCCATTGAAGCCATTGAAAACTGCATTGCCCGCTTCATTGTCAGTGACTACTCTTCCACTACCTCCGTTTCCACGATAAAAATAATTCTCAACCTTGAGGCACTGGAAGATTGTTGTGGCTTTGTCAGATTAACCCTCTTCCATAGATTTTTTTCACCTTGCCTTCTCAACAATCACCCATCACTCGCCCGAGTGTCATTTTCCCTCGCTTCAATCACACTAACAAGGTCACTCGGTTGCACTGTATTCATTATCTCAACCATTTTTTTGCACCACTACCATTGAGTGGAACAACCTCTGATCATCAATCACAACTATTGATGACCATGCAGTTTTCCGTAGCTCCCTTTCTTCACCCGCAATTCCAGCGTTAGTTTTTTTTTTTTTTCCTCTTGCTTACCCGTTGGTGTTTGCTTTGATTTCTTATTTCTCTGTGTCTTTACCTTGTCAGTGTACCATGCCATGCTGTTCCAATGTACTGATGTTCCCACCCACATGTAATGTTCCCAGACCCATGGTTTTTTTTGAAATAAATAAATAGTTAGTGAAGATAGCAGCAGCATTTTTCACAGGCTGTACATTTTAGGGTGTTTTTAGATGGCTGTTAATAAACTGGAGCTTCCTCAACGTCAAGGTATGGTTAGGACTCTTTGGTGTTTGTTTTTTCATGAACACTGGCTGTGGGATTCAGTTCTTGTTAACAGATTCAGTGCCATGAAGGAGAAGAGTTGTGCAGAGTGTAAGAAAATATCATATTCTGGATGAAACTCCCCATTCATCATCTGAAAATAAAGTTGTTCCTTTTTGATGTGCACTTGCGTTACTGTGATCTACTCGGGTGAAAGTGAATATGAACATCCACTTGTAGCTTTGCTATATATATATATATATAAAATATCCAGGAGATTACGTTCCTTACATTGGGGCACACACTCAACATCTTTTAGAGAAATCTGGAGCTACTAGATAGCAAGAATATCAAATCTGCCCATGGCATAACACAACATGAAAAAATTAGTAAGAGTTGCAGGTTAATGTGAAAAACTTTCCTCCCAGTGTACTTAACTGAATGAACATGATCCCCAACAACAAGATAACTATGGTCTTGAAACACAGCTGTACACACATTAAACAGCCTCTTTTATGATCATCTGCACCTACTATATTGAAACATGCCATCTAAAACATGGTTACATCAATTTTAAGAAGTTGCTTTCATGACGTGATGTTGTGAATACCTGAAGCCCTTATATCTTCAATTTAATGCATGTTCCTTTGCCTTTAGCAGTGTCAAACTCGCTATCTGCAGCCAGTGAAGCTGTTCTGGTGTACGTGGGCCTACATCAAGGCTGCTGTTAGAGACTTTTTCCCTTTTAATCAAGGTCTGCTTTTATAGCAGGAAGGTATTTCCATAACTGTCAAATAACAAAGATAACAAAATAAAATTTGTAATTAATTCCGTTCAGTAGTCATCCAAGTGAAGGTTCGAATACAACTCATTTAATACATGAAGTCAGGATTAGACGAACATTATACACATAGCCGGCTGACCATCAATCTGCACGTCCGTATATCACGGAGTCCACACCCGAAATAAGTCTTCTTTGCAACAGAACACACAAATATATGAGCATATAGAGACTTCAAGGCATACGTAAAATAGGAAGTATGTCTTGTTTGAATAGTATGTAGTATTTTTTGAATAGTTCGGCTGCTGCTGCATGCAAATCTGCATCTCTCAGTCAGCTGGACTCATGCAGTTTCACTTTGTCAGAACTGCTTGGTCCATGGCCAAATCAAGCCCACAACGCTCTGTGCTAAAAGCACTTCTAAACTCCTTGGACACCGTAGTACGTCAGCCCTTACTCTGAGGTGATTCATTATTGAATTTCACCACACTGCCACAAAGGGGTAGGACATCACCCCTGGCATTGAAGCTCTCCAATCATTAAAGATGGTAAAAATCCCATTGCAGGGAAACACTTAAAGGACAGCATAAGACGCAGACACTTTATTTTCCAACTTTAGTCACTCGTATCTCCAACTCTCAAGTCATCATTAAAATAAAGTTGTTGCTCATGGGGATGTTTGGTCTGTATCGGGGGTGCTGTGAAGGCACACCCTAACATTTCACTCTTGCTGTCAACTGGTCACAGAAAATAATGCTACCTGATCAATACTTCACCATGAAGAAAGCAATGCCATAGTTTCCACTAGTCCTTGAAACCCTTGACTACACTGAAATAACTTTTTGAAGGCTTTGAAAACTGTAATTTTCCCACAGTCCTTGAAAACCTTTGAATTTGCACCTTTTTCTTATTCCCACGGATCTGCAGTGCAAACTCTACATCTCCGATATGTACACAATGGCTCGAAAACACAAGAATTCGCGCTCATTGTAATAACAACAACTTCATTGCGAGATGATGAATGGGGAGTTTCATCGCCAAGGGCGATACTCTGCCTCATTGCTGGTGGTGATGCAGGGAATGAAATAATGAGCCCCTTCACAATAAGGATACCTTTTCTGGATACTATGGGACCATAGTATCCAGAAAGGTGAAGAGAGCTTTGAGGGCAGAGCGTTACTAGGCTGGATGTGGCCGGGGACCAAACAATTTTTAGAGAGAGAGACGGGGGCAAGTGTCCTGCTAGTGCCTAGACCTGGAGAGTGTGGTACAGGAAGCTTGGTAGTGTGGGCAACGGAGAAGAATGTGCTCGAGATCTTCAACAGCACCGCAGTGACAGCATTGGGGAGAGTCAATTTGTCTCAGGCGGTAACACCACTGCGCTGTAAAAGCAACATTGAGGCACATTCGATGAACTAATGCGGCATCTTGACGAGAGGTATGTTGAGGCATGCAGAAAGCGAGCGCTGGATCAACTCTGCTCAGCATGGCTGGGGGAAGAATGTCAGCGGTCCGTCGGCGGGAAGCCAGGGAGGTCATGAGGCATCAAAGTACGGAACGACAATCTCCTCTCAGCAGCGCAATACGCGTCCGTCTCCGAGACGAGAGAGCTGCTTCTGCCACACTGTCGGTCAGTTCATTCCCTTCGACACCGCAGTGGGCTGGAACCCATTGGAAAACCAGCCTGTGACCTGCTTCATAGCCAAGGTTGTAAGCCATTAAGACATCCGTCACCAACGGTGTGGGTGAGCCTCGGATGCCCGAATTTTCAATAGCTTGCAGCGCAGATGTAGAGTCAGTGAACACGACCCATTCCCGTGGGGTAAAATCAGCGATGTGCAGCAGAAAAAAAAGTACGGCATAGAGTTCCGCAGCTGTGGATGAGCTAATAAGAGTCAGATCAGCTAAGAAGAGATCAGCTAATAAGAATGAGTATTAGAAACAAGAAGTATGACGAATAAATGGCACCCTTCATTGTATTAATTTGCTTCCTTTCTTTCCTATGATCTTTAAAGGTACTGTAAAGCAGTAGACAAGCAGGATATGCTGGCGACGTGGCTTGAGACTTTGTTACTTGTAAATCCCATATGCGGAACCATACGACCGACAACGCTCTCTAAATATTTTTAATTTATCATGAAAAATCCGGCGTAGTGCAGCGGCGCTACGCCTGGTGTCGAACAACCCCCTGTGCAGCGGGCAACACTGTCGAATATGTATTATGCATGCAGCACTATTTTGTCGCGTTTTGTTCTTTTGGTGGCTATATTATTTCGTATCGTATTTCCATAGGAGTGCAGAGACCCCTGTTTAGTGTGTTTTTTGCGAAATAAAATCAAAAAGAAACACAGCGCTGTTCGGCTGTCGGGCCCAGTGTTATACGCATGCAACGTGGTTGCCGCCGTACGCGGCTGAGAGTACGAATCCCTTCCGAATACTAATACAGTGTTGCCCATAATCTTTAATTGTAATTTTCTAATTAACTGCACCACCGATTGGAATGAAATTTGCGCCGTTTTTGTACTGATGGCTTGGACTATCGAATAGCCATGCTAAATAAAATTCGGCTTCTGCTGCTTTACAGTACCTTTTACATTAAGAGACCTTCAATCATCGATGAAAGTCACTGAAAAGGTTAGCCAGCTGTAGGACTCGAACCCACACCTTCTGGATTACCGGTCCAGGACTCTACCAATTGAGCTAAGCTAACACGCCTTCTCAGCGACTTCCAAGGATGCGTCATCTGAAGGGACAAACCAGCCACTCTCTCTCACTCATCCTCCTTTCACTCTTACATTTTTGCTCACTTATACACACATTTATACGACGGGGTCGACACAAGCAGCAACTGTTGAACATGAGACAACTGATGTTCTGAGGCTGGAACAACATAGAAGTATGTATGTTTTTGTCCCTTCTATGTTGTTCCAGCATCAGAACATCAGTTGTCTCATCCTCAATCATGTTTGTGATCACTATTTATGCTAGGGACCCCTGGCAAGGGGTATTAGATAATGAGGAGGACTGAAAAAGGTGCGATACCAGCTACTTCATTGAATGCAGCACTCCCCATGCAGCTATTCTGTCGTGTGATGACTCTAGCTTATAAATATTTTCGTGAAATATGGATAGCCATAACACTTAGACCCCTGGCAGAACGACAGTTGAACCTTGAAAGGTCCTTGAAACACCCTTGAATTGTTTATCCAAAATTGTTTGGGAACTGCATTCTCTTCTGAGTAATATTTATCTGACTTGCGGGAAAACATGTGGAAAGTAGGTCTGTACTTTTATGCACTGTGCACAGCCCTTGTATGTTACAAAAATTCAGTCTGCAAAATATTAGCCTCATTTTCAGCTCATATAACTCCTCAGCTAAATGGTTTCTTCAGAGGCGTAGAAAGTACAACGTGACAAGCAGATGGGCGATTACAAATCACCGACTCAGGAGAAATCCTCCACCCTCTACGTGCATAAGTTTTTTTAAAACAAACTGTGTCATGGTATATTGAATTTGAGACGTTTTGTGAGGTGTTTGGAGATTAATGATGAAAGGCTGATGAGGCTTTGTATGTATTTGTCCTTTCTATGCATTCCAGCCTGAGAACACCAATTGCCATCATGTTTGGAGAGTCCCGTTCTAATTTTTCTCAACTCTATTTTTTAATCAAACTTTTCTACGCTAGTTATTATGCCATAATCTTCACACTATTTGTCTGTAGTTACTGTCAACAACAGGTCTGTAGCACCTTGTGCCATATAGAAGTAATACATAAGTAAAATACATGATCCGTATGAGTTTTTAGGAGTGTGCATGAGTTTGTGGAATGCCATCTTGACTACTTTCCACATACCTAGAATTCAGACATAGTTCACACAACTTAATAATAAATTACCCGCAGTGACAACCTCTCGGCGACAGACATTGCTCCTACACGGATGATGAAGTCAACGTAATTTCTTGGAGATGCGAAGATATGCAGTGACAGTAAAAAAAGGATGCAACGCGACGTACACCAAACTGTACACCACTGCTAGAATGAACACCCGGCACTGCTTTGACAGCGACAAAGCAATACCCCAATACATATATTTTAACTCAAGAGCAGCAAAATAAAATACACGCAGTACTAATCAACACAAGCGGTCAACCGCAGCACGTCAAAATATGAGACCGTCGAAAAGGCTATGCAACACAGGTTTCGTCTTGTCTGGTTAATCCTGTTTATTCCCCGTCCACCAAGCACAGCAGAACAGATCACTCACACAAGTCCATCAACCGACATTTTCATCAAAGAACAATAAATCGCAGAAGCACACGGGCGAGCTTGTACCTGGCACTTCTGGCAGATATTCTCGTCCCCAGGAGAACTCACTGAGGGAAGGAACTACCAGGAACTACATTAGACGCGGATGCAGAGAGCCTCGGCTGCTCATCTTGTCGACCAATCACAGAGGGTTTATTTCGAGGGTTTTATTTCGCTGGATTGGTAGTACAAAGTTTATGTTTACGTCTTTATTTTTCCATCGTGGATATGTACACGATTGATTTTGACGTGTTTATTTCGAGGGTTTTATTGTTATATGATTTATTTTTCAGGGTTTAATTTTTACATGGTGTATTTCAGCGGACTCCCCGTGACACCACCTCATTGGTCATGACAGCCTATACATGTAATCGTACTGTGAACGTCTAAATCAACTATTTTCGTTCTTTTAATCCTCAGTTTGCAGTGTGCACAAGTATGTGTGTGTTGTCGACACAGGATCAGCGGGGGGGTGGGGGTGAGTTTCGTATCGAGCCCCCCTGACGTCTGGCTACGCCACTGATTGGAGTAGTGTATGTTTTGCTATTTACCTTGCTGCGATTAGCAGAAGGTCTTCCCCTTGTTGTTGTGGTTATTCTTGTCCATGCATGCCCAAACATGTTCGCAATTCCCTTGTTGCTATTCTCGTCGGTGCATGCCCACACATGTTCACGATGGTGAAAATCTTGTGTGTGTGTGTGCCTGTTTTCGCGCGTGTTTTCCCCTCGTTAGCACTTTTTTTTGTTTTTTTCTGCATTCCACGGAAGTCCTCATGATGACAGTGGTGCTGCCGCCTGACGTGATGCTTTCCAACCTGCCTGGTGTGACACTTTGCAAATGGCGGTGCCCATGGGCTGATGCTGTTACCGAACCTGGACTGACACATTAATGAACTGAATATGTATAGTAATGACTTGAATTATTAAATGAGTTTAGAAAGGGTATTTATGCGTATGTGCGCTTCTTTTCATGTGTCTCGTTATAAAAGATACAGCTGAACGATAATTTGATATTTTCCTCTTCTCTCTCGTTGGAATGTATTGTAATTTAACTAATTCATTGAAAATTATATTCTACGCTCTATTATCGCATTCTTATGCGTGTATCAGCGATTTTAAGCGGAAATATCGAAAATAAAAAATGAAAGTTGGGTGGGGGTGAAAATTGCAAAATTAGGGGTGGCAGGGGGGTTGAGAGGGGAGGAAGATGTCAAGTTGCTCGTTAAGTTGTATTATTCCTATACAACTGATCATCCGGAGTACTACACAATTGAGTGCACGTTTCGCACATCGCATCTTGATTATCATCCGTCACGAGCGCTATACGTTCGGGAAATAAACAACCACATAAAAAAATGAAGATGAGCTTGGCTTTGCTTCGATAAAAACAGCACGTACCACGTAACGGCATCGGTCTATCTTCGGCATTCTGGGGATGGCACAGCACTGTCTCGCTTCGCACTGAGACACGACGAGAACGAGCATCACTTTATCTAAGCATGCAATTGGAAATCGTTCAGGTGGTATGTTGCAGAATACCTACATGTAGGCACGTCGTCAGCATCTGCAGTGCTACGTAGCGACAGAGCTCCAGGGAACCAGAACTGGAGGCTGGCGTTCCTGTTTAGCAGTTGCTTACATCAGGACCTGCTATGGCAATAATTTCCGTCCTGACATTTTTTCTTACCTGTGTCACTGGAGGCGTCTGACCCTTGTGAGCGAAAGGAAGATTGTTATGCAATGTGACAAAAAATTCATTGATAACACTTGACGAAATTCACTTACACCACTGAACCTCAGCGCGACCCACAGTTGTTTTCACTGACAGTAGCATATTTGCAATGTGTTGTTGACATCCATGACTCATGCACATCCTCATTCTAATTTGTAAGCATACCTTCCGTGTCATTCGACGTGCGAGTTGCTGCAGTAAGACATTTAGATATTTTTAAGCAATGCTATATGTAAATTGTGCAGATGTACTTACATGACACATGTTGACCTTCCCGCGTTGTGGGATCTGTATATGAACTGTTACACTTGAGACAATTCTTTTTCAGTACCTTGACTACTATGAAGAAAGCTTCGTGGCACAGGTGCGAAATCCTCATTATGAAATCAATCACTTTGACAATTATCTGCCTTTTTGTTGGAACATCTCAATTTATGTCTGTCGTCATCTCGAACAGTGTAAGCTTCAACCTTGCCGCATGGTGTGACACTGAAGCACAACAATACAATAACATTTGTCAGATTTGCAGCACTTTTACGTACTGCACTGACCAAATATGCCTTTTACCCCTACACTATATTCAGTGCAGTGTGTTCCAGGAGGAGCCCTTCTTCAGCAGTTGCACAACCTTGCGTGACGGTCGGTTTCGTCAAAAGAAGTTGCTGCCACGAACTCAAGAGCATTGTACGACCTTAATTTCCTTTGTTTCGACGAACTAAACAAGGGTATATTGAATCTGCAAAGCAGTTCTTCACATTCGTAAACATTTTAGAGGGATGGACAAGCCAATGATGATGGGATGGAGCTGGCTGATAAAGCTGATAAAGATGATGGGATGAAGGAATGGCATATGATGGGGCTACACGATGTATGCGCAAAGCAGTCACTGGTTACAAATGCACCAGAGGCAGGACAATGCTCCCATCTGTATCAGGCAGTTCTACGACTTTGCGAACACATTCTAATGGCCATGCTCTAAGCTCTGATGGATTGGATGTGATTACGATACCAAGAAGCGATGACCCCAGTGGCTTATTATATTCATCATAGCATATTCATATTCCCTATTATGCTGCAGCTGCCAGCTCGAGTGCATTTAAGCACAAACTTCGGAATATTTACAACATTGTATTGTGGTGGTGAGCAAGACTGTAGCAACGGACCACGATTACGAAAATGAAAAAAAATGGCTAGGAAGCAAACGAGCTGGTCAAGGTGATGCACAATGTAAAAACCTCGAGACTAGGGAACATGAAGGAACAGACACAACACGAAGTCTCAAACACAGCTGAAAATTTTACTTCACAAACAAGAAATATATAGAAACAGAAGGGAAGGGAACACCAGTTGAGAATAAAATAGGAGGTCATTTCGGGGGAACGAGCAGTCTGTTCAAGGCCGGACCGAGGATTACGGAAGGTTTGCTGGCACAGTTCCCACAAAAAGTTATGGAAAGGGTCTCTCTCAAAAGCCT
Organism: Ornithodoros turicata; assembly: GCF_037126465.1. Taxonomy (NCBI): domain Eukaryota; kingdom Metazoa; phylum Arthropoda; class Arachnida; order Ixodida; family Argasidae; genus Ornithodoros; species Ornithodoros turicata. The sequence continues at coordinate 145,602,786 of NC_088201.1, forward strand.
TCTGTGAGGGTCCACTTCGGATGTCTTTATAATTGTTTCATCCCATAGAGGGAAGCAATCTGAGCATTCTTCCAAATGTTTTGCAATTTCAGAGTTTGAAGCTTTATTTCTTACTTTTAATGAATGCTCTTTCAAACGATCATTTAGGAAACGTTTTGTCTGGCCAATATAACAGAAACCACAAGCTAAGGGAATCTGGTAAACAACGTTTGAAGAACAGGGGACAAATTTATTCCGGTGATTCTTGCAAAAAACTTCAGGTTTGGCGAAAGGCGTGAGGCGGTCAAGAGGGAAGTTGTTCTTCAAAACGATGCTGACTTGAAACTTCTTCGCAACGGCTAACAAGTTGTGAGACACTTTGTGAAAGAAAGGTATAACCACCGGTTTGAGGACAGAGGGCTTAGGTGAACCAGGAAGCAAGGTGTTTAACATACCATTTAAAGCACCAAGTAACATGTGATGGGGGTAACCAGCATCATTCAAACGTAGAAGCTGACTTTCGTCGGAGAAGAGACTTCGTGTTGTGTCTGTCCCTTCGTGTTCCCTAGTCTCGGGGTTTTTACATTATCCATGATTACGAAGCCCTCTGAACTCTGTTTTGTTGGGGTGTTCGGCATCTGCTGAATTTCATGACGCTGTATTTCCTTCACGCGGTTGTATAGCTGACTCAATGTTGCCTCTGTCGTTTCAATAGTCGTTTCAGTGCCTGCATATTGTTTTCAAATGGGAAAGCACTGAAAGAATTCAGTGGACCGTACTCGTTTACGTCACTTGCAAGTTGTAGGAGAGAGTGAACACTGTAAGAAACAAACTGATTTCCATTCAGATCTGCAAATGTCCTTACAAAATGTCCCAGCAATGAGCCGGCATATTCGCATTGAGTGCGGCACAGGGATTCACAGGCCAAAATAGAAATGGCAGAGTGCAGTGTGAGGAAGTTGAGGTTTAGTGGCCTGGGAACCATTATTCTAAGACCGTAGGGCCGGTATACAACACAAAAAGCCTAAATTCGGTGGCTTTCTCGCTGTCGAGGTCATCAAACCTCTTGGCTTTCTCGCGAAGTCCAATGGCATATGATTTACCAGGGTAATGTTTGCTCCTGATATCATTGCTCTTTCACTGGGCCAAAACGAACAGATAACGGACCACTAGTCAGGAGCAAGAACAATTTCCTTGTGACTCCCAAACAGACGAGATACATATAATCGAAAGGTGCTCTCTTTACGATGTCTATGGGCAACTCACTTAATATAAGGTTCGCTAAGGTTCGGTTCGGTAAGACTCGGACCATCACAGGATGGTCCGAGTCTAACTGCCTACTAAAACTGTCATCAGTTCTCAAAGATACCGATATTGTGGAGAAGCACTTCGGTTCATTTCGTGACGACCTCGGTCTGTGAAACTCGGGCAAAACGAGTACCCCATGTGTCCACTTGTGCAAAGGACATAGGCACGAGAAGGTGCATCACACATAAGCGAATGAAAGGTTACGGTAACAACTGTATCATTACGATTACGATTTCACGAAGAAGCTCACACATTTTCTCGACAAACGGCTTGAGAAAATCATTCTGCAAAGACGGCTTTGAGTGCCCGCAATATGCTCCAATAAGGAAAGCAGCGGACGTTTCGTTGTTTACCAGACACTGAATTTGCCACATCTCCAATTTTGAGTTCTTTGAGAAAGGAAGGCCGTGAATATTGACCGAAACCTGAACATGCGTCGGTGAATTGGTTCTTTGACGGAGAGCGTCTTTGACAGAATAGATTAGTCCAAAATGGCAATATTCTCCAGGGGTCATGTCATATATCCCCACCAATAATTGTTGTCGTAATGCTGTGTCCGAGGTTAAGCCTACTTCTGTATAATGTCGGAGTACATTTCATCACTCTGAGAACAAAGGAGTAGCTGCAGAGAGAATGCATTAATCCTCGCGCCCTGCATACTTCTAGCGACAGGCTATAACTTCAAACGCAGTTCTTTTACCCAGAAATAGAAAATCGTTCGCTCATGAAGCGCACTTTTTATTTTTTTTTTTATTTAGACGGATTGTCTTGGGAGCCACGGCTATAGGCCGACGAGGCCGTCACACCCTACAAAGCACACATGGCAGAAGGAGGCACATACTGGTGGCTCACAGGTGTCCTCTAAATTGCTCTGGGAACACATACAGCAGCATATGTAGAATGCTGGACAAACATTTATGGAACACGCTCCGCGCATTCTTTCCTCCGAGTGACCGCTAGCAGCGAACGGGACCGTACGGACTTGCAGACATATGCCTAACCCAGTCAGCTGTTTGTAAGTCCGTACGGTACAACAACAACTACTTTATTTTGGCTTTGGAGAGTGGGGAGGTTCATCGCCGCAGGCGATACTCTACGTACGGTACCACTCGTGGGTAGCGTGTCACTCTGGGGAAGGAATGCGCCGGAGCGTGTTCCGTAAACTTTTGTCCAGCACTGTACATAGCCATACACACCGGGTGTCTATCGACTTCCGCAGGCTTATCGGTATTGTACTCAGTCTTCAAGTTTCGACGATTAGAGCTCCACTCAGTAACCTAATTACTCTTTTTGAGCATCTTGAACAAACCAGCAACTCTCTCATTGACACCTCCCCCCCCCCCCTCCCCTGAGGAGTACGCGTAAAAAAACGTTCCTGTTGAACGTATCCATGTACGCTCCTTGAACCGCCGTTCAGAATGGCATCACCCTCTCCGTTCACTTCTTGTGAATGGGAGGGGTAGGCTTTTCTGGGACACTTACCATTAATGTTAACTCGCATACTCTCTCACCACATCGGGAGTGCAGTGGATCCCCCCGAACCCGCTATATGGTGAAAGTCCCGTTGCAAAAAAAAATATGAAATCTCCCTCCCTCCTACCTTAAAAAAATATTTACGGAAAATAGAGGGTGTAGTGTCTTCCGGTGAGGAACAACGTACTCCGAAATGTGGAACGAACTTGTTTATTGCAGGTACGACACGAGCAGAACCTGCTCCTAGTACACCCGGCCGCAGACTGCGCAAAAACAAACCCGCAGCTGCATTTTATAGTCAAGCCATGAAGGCGCGAAACAGTTAACAAGGCCGCGTACAAACTGATAAGATATCACACTACCACCACCCTAAGAAAAAAAATAATTTTGCGCGAATAATGTATCAAATATTTCAAAAACCCGCATGCAAACTTTCATGCACATTTAAATACTAGAACCCAGTTCATGTGGATTCATAACGTTGAGGGGGTCGACGCTCACGAAGTGGATATCTTCTTGCTTGTACTGGAGTTGGCGGCTTCTCGGTCACCGGTGTCTCGGAACATGGGCCAATCGAGATGGCGGGCATGAGATGCGACGATTCTTGTTCATGTAGATCTGTCGAAGATTCTGTTCGAGTTTGAGCCGCGACAAGCTTGTCCACGTGTCTTCTCCACACAAAAGTCCCATGCTGTGTGATCACTTTCACTTTGTATGACACAGGCCCAGTCCTATTGATAATAAAGCCATGAACCCATTTCTTCCCACTCCGGTAGTTCCTTACTCGCAACGAATCACCAACCTGAAACATCCGTTCGTGATGGTTTCGCTTTAAAATTTGCGTTTGTTGCTTCTAAGTTACGACACATTTAAGAGAAGGCCTAATGAGATCGAGTCTCGTTTTTAACGTCGTTCCAAGCATTAAAGATGCAGGTGATTGAGAAGTTGTAGCATGAGGAGTGTTCCTACAGGATAAAAGTAGGTTGGCTAGCCTCACCTCCAGCGACTGGCTACGATCCTTTCTTTGACCCTCTTTCAAGGTCCTCACAAACCGTTCTGCCAACCCGTTTGTTGACGGGTGGTAAGGTGCTGACGTCACAAGCCGGACACCATTCTGCTTTAGGAACACCTGGACAGATTCTGAACAAAATTGTGGCCCATTGTCCGTAACAATTGTTCTCGCTATTCCCCAACGAGCAAATAGTTCACGCACACACTGAACGGTCATTTGATCACTTGTTGATCCAAGTACAAACACGTCCGGCCATTTAGAATGGGCGTCAACTGCTACCAAAAAATTCTTGTTCTGGAACGGTCCGGCATAGTCCAGGTGGACGCGTTCCCAAGGTTCCGACGGCCACACCCACGGATGCAGCGGAGCTTTTGCTGGTAAGGGATGCTGGTCCTGGCAGTCGTCACACTCCTTCACCATGCGCTCCAAGTCGAAGTCGATACCTGGCCACCAGGTATAACCTCTGGCGATCTCCTTCATCCGAACGATTCCTGGGTGTCCAGAGTGTAGCTCTTCAAGCAGTCTACTACGCAGTTCCGCTGGGACCAGGATTCTCATACCCCATGCACCATTTCAAGAGACAGTGCTTTTTCCACTGCTTTCTTAAATGTTAAAGACTCATCTTCGGCGAACAGACATTTTTGAATATCAAGTCTTCGCAATCCGCACACAAATCTGTCCCTCAAAACTTCCTCCACGTTTGCCCCAAACTTGCAATCCTGGGCAAGTCTTCAATTCAGCGATAAACTGCACAATCGTCTGAGACTCTCCCTGGACGCACTATGGAATTTCGCCCTTTCTGCTATCAGTGATGGTTTCGGCGATGAATGGTCCCGCAAAGTAGTCATCAGAACTTCAAGAGTCTTGTTAGACGGTTTATTCGGAGCCAGTAAGGTTTTTAGGAGCGAATACGTTTTGGGTCTAATGATGCTAAGAAACGCATCCACTTTACTGCCATCTTCAATTTTGTTAACTTTCAGGAACGAAAGCAAACGTTCTTCGTAGGATATCCAATCCGATGTAGCTTCAAAAAATGTGCTACTTGCCCTATCGTAGTCATCCTGCACTGTGTCGTCGGGTTCGCGTTGTCGTTCCCCGCTTCTTCCTTTCCGTCGGTTGCTTCGTCTGCGCCGGTCATTCTCAGTGAAATCCCACCCTAGCGTCGCCAGATGTAGTGTCTTTCGGTGAGGAACAACGTACTCCGAAATGTGGAACGAACTTGTTTATTGCAGGTACGACACGAGGAGAACCTGCTCCTGGTACACCCGGCTGCAGACTGCGCAAAAACAAACCCGCAGCTGCATTTTATAGCCAAGCCATGAAGGCGCGAAACAGTTAACAAGACCGCGTACAAACTGATAAGATATCACAGAGGGTTGCTGGTACCCGTACACCAGAATTATTTCCCTAAACGTTCGCTTCAGAAACGTAAAGCTTCAGTTGCGCGTTCAGAAATATCTCTTTTATGGAACAAAAAAAAAAAAAGTTGTTTCGTAGATCCTTTGAAAGTCGACGATCGCAGAAGAATTATTTTGACGCGTTTTCGGCGTTTTGCGTTTGGTGTTTTTGCAATTTACGCGTGGAAGTAAAAGTGCATTTTGTACTTTTTCGATCTTTGATATCGATAAGGACAACACAATATATACGGTCATTATCTTTCACCCTTGGAGATGCAAGAGCAATTCTCTCAAGTGTTATTTTCGACACCATGTTATCATCACCACCATGCTTGGTCAGTATGGCAGATATGTACGAACTGTAACGAAGGCGGGTATTGAGCTCCCCCAATATAATTGTCTGCGGTGCAACAGGCGTCACAGTGAGAGACACCGCATGGAATTATATTGTCTCACCCTTTCTCCTCGTGATAGTGAATGTTACCTTGGCGGTTTCACGACCTGTTTTGAATGCGCAATTTCTTCAGAACCTGAAGCATTACATGAATCAACGACAGGAACCTTATCGTCACAGAAATATGAATTTTGAAAACATTTATGTCATGGTTATGCCACGTTCTAAAATACGAAAGAAATGTAAAAGCTTCGTCAAAACAGAACGGCGCGACGCACTCCTCCATCCGTAGCCAATAGTGGCGAGGAGCTCATTTTCTGAGCGGAGCCGACTCTCCGACAGCCTCATCACTCTTTCGTGCGCATGTGGATATCCTCTCTTGAAGCGTTCAGACGCTGGCATCTTCTTGGCGGCGCGTTCGCGTTGGTTGTGACTCTTTTATCCGTGTTGCTTTGTTTCCAACAGTTGGGTTGAATGTCAAGAACAAGGGTAAATTGATCTACGTCTTTGTATATAGATACTATGGGACTATACTAGGGGTGCCGAACTCATTCGTGCCCGCGGGCCGCATTGAGTCATGGAGGAACTACGCGGGCCGCATACCACGGCTTTCGGGTAGCCTGTTTCCGATATAGGTCATACAACAAATGACATAAATCGTATATATTTGGGAAACCTAGCGTTGCTCAATCACAGGGTCGGCAATCATTTGTATTTGCTGTATCATGAGAAATATTGGCACGTCTTGTTTTTAACACTTGCGTCAACATCGTGTGAGAGTGATCGCACAACTGTAATCTTAAGGACTGCGTTGAAGTGTTTGTTTGGTAGGTGTGAGCGTAACTTTGACTTATGCAGTTTCATCTGAGAAAAGGAAACGGCTATTCGCAATCGTACCTTGACACAGTTCCCTCGCGACGTAAAGCCACGAATTATTGTGAGTTTTAGTGCGCTCTAAACCCCCCCAGCACGTACTATGTTGTTGCGGGTTGCCGTGACCTCAAATTTATTTCAATTTGCTGTGAAGTATTAAGGGGCAGGAACGCAAAATCACATGTGAACAAGTGTACTTTATTGAGTCACTCCATTTTTGAAAGCATTGACGCGAGGCTTGCCTTGGTATCCCGTAGGCTGGTGCTTGTCTACCTTCACGGTGTTCTTACAGGGAAAGCACAATTTTCAGCATTTGATTGAAAGCATAGGATAGCATCTCCTGAATATTTTCAAGTCTGTGGCATCTGCATTTAATATGAGTAATATCACACACCCTCTACGCCTACCCCATATGGGGACGAAAGGAGGCCATTACAGTGCCCAATATTTGACATTTACACACACTTCCATAGATTAGTTATACACCAGTTATACTACTCCGTCATCGTGATAAATGCTGGAATAAACACGTCCCCCAACTGTATTATGTGTCCTCTCTCAAAGTACGGCCGGTGTGAACCATTAAGTATGCAGTTGAAATCCTTTATGCACGCTCGGAAAATAAAAAGTTGACCTGAGCGCAAACTCAGAACCACGTGTGTCTGTGTTTTGCGTGTCTGTCCCTTCGTGTTCCCTAGTCTCGGGGTTTTACATTATGCATCATCTTCACTAGCTCGCTTGCTTCCTAGCCATTTTTCATTGTCTCATCAGCCTTTTCGGCCTATCAGCGGACGCGTTTTTCCGCTTTTTGCCCACCACAGCAAAATGTAACCTCGAACTGGTCTTATCGTGACGTCACATGTTTGTAAACAAAGGGTCGTCTATTGCTACCCCACTGTCCAAACGACATGAGGGCAAATGCCCTGATCTCTGCATGAACCCCTGTACTCGCATAACGCACATGTTTCATATGCACTGTCGTGTGTATCGGCGCACGACGTGTATCTATTTAATTAAGTTATACTCAGTAGTCTTTGTTGCAACTTCTCTGTCAAATTCTTTTTGTTTTCTCATTTCTCTTTTCAGTGAACATTACAGGTCACGTCCCATAACAACGTCAACATCATGGAAGAAATGCAGCAGCCAGAGATGATACCCAGAGCTTCTGGACTGCTATTGGGAGACTTGGTCACGCTTTGGAATAAATTACATTCGTGGAAATGTTGCAACCATCGAACAAACAAAGAGTGCATATTGCTCAACAACCTCCTCGCTTGGAACAAGGTCCTTTGGTGCAGCGGCTTCTCCCTCAGTGAGACTGATCCTGGAGTGCTCACTCTCTCATCAACTGATATCGATCCTGTCACAATGCGAGAGGCTGCATTTCTGGAGATGAGCACACACCTTATAAGTGAACACAGGAGCATAAAATATTTTAACTTCCGTAGGATAGAGGTCGACATTCTGAAGCGTATCCTAGCATCATTGGAATCACGATCAGATGTGCGTGGGTTCATCCTCGGCACCACATATGAAGCCCGTAGACATTCGTCTTTCTTGGGCTCGTATACCATGAACTCCCCTATGATGTGGTTGGCTGAGCCACTCATGGAAACTGGGACGTCAGCAAGTATGATACTTGAGATGGTGCATCTATCAACATCGCTCGAGGTGTTTCAGATCGAAGAAGCCTCTATACGAAACGACGCTGCTGTTCAGCTGGGCTGCGAATTGGCCAAAAAACCCTCACTTAAAACGCTTCTTCTCACGGAATTCTGTCGAGAAGTTACGATATCGTACATTGCTACCCTCTGTGCTATGCAGCCAGTCATCAGGGTTCAAATATGGAACGTGAGCTCTCTCACACTTCGCGGATGCACCGCTGATCGGTGCAGACAGCTTTGTGATCTTTTGGTATCAAACACGACGATCACCTACTTAAACCTGTCTGGGAACTACAGGCGACTCTCTGACTTTGACGATGACTACAACTATGGCGTAGAAAATGCGCTCCGTGACAAGGGAGTGGCAACTCTTGCTGACACGCTTTGTCACAACTGCAGCGTCGCGGTCCTCGTATTGCGAAATGTGGGATTCGGGCCAGAAGAGGCTTCTGCACTCGCCCGTCTCATGGTCACGAATACGGTAATACGCACACTGGACATAAGCAAGAACCTTCTCGGGACAGACGGGTGCATAGCATTAGCACGTGGACTACGGCTGGCAAGGGCTCTTCAGGAACTGATCATGGAAAGATGTCACGTCACACACGACGGATCAAGGCGTATCTCGGAAGCCTTGCGCGGAAATGAATCCGGCATAAGGGTGAGCTTCGATGAATATTTGTCGAGCGGCAGCATGTCGTCAATGGGTTTGGTCGAATTAGCTCTCAGCAACACCCCAGGGAGAATTGCATTTGAATGGGATACTGATTCAATGGTGACAGGCCAGGCCCTCCTCACGCATCCGCAGCACGTGAAGAAAATTACGCTGGAGTGTGATAGAGACATTGATTTTCCAGCATACAGGTTTTGCACATTCCTACAACAAGACGGGACGGCGGTGGAGGAAATGCGCCTCATTTTGTGCAAACCGTCTTCCAGCTTACTGCAGCATCTGGCTGGGTGCCTTCAACGCAAAAACGGCATTCGGGGTCTTACCCTATTGATAGGTGGAGGAACGTATCCACATCTGCATGAACCGCTGGAATTTCTGGCCCGGGCTTTGGAAGCGAACACGACGTTGTCTAGTTTATGCCTGGAAATACCACTTGACGACGTAGTTCATTCTTTTGCGCAAGTGATCAGCAAAAGCAAGTCTTTAAGTTCCATTGACGTTTGTTACCTATTAAGCCAGGATTCGATACATGAGCTCGAGCAACACATGACTCGCAACTACGCCATCACGGAATTCGAACTTCCTCCGGGTAATCTGCGTTCACGAAAACGCCGCATACAGACTCTGGCTGCGCGGAACCGAGTTCTTCAAGATCGGTCTCTGTGTTTCATGTTAGAAGACACGATGGTGAAGAAGCGCTGGATTAGGGCCTTTGAACTGACATATGACACAGGAACTCTCAGAAGGGCTGTCATGTCCAAGTTGGAGAAATCACAAGAAGAAGCGCAGCTGGTGATCAACAACAAACTGCGTTACATCCGTCACCATTACTTTACACTTACTGGCGTTAGCAAAGGTAGGATTATGTGCAAAGTATCGCCGACAGGTGCCACGCAGATAGACAACCTCAACGCGATATGCCTCTCTTGTATCACAAAATATCTAAGAGTAACTGATGTCATGTGATCCACTCTGTACCTTAGATGATTTACGGTACACTTTGCTTTGCTTCTCTTATGTGCTTTTATTTTTCTTGTTTATGATAGCTTGAATGAGGCAAGGTTTTCCACTAAACCCATACATGCATTAAACATATCCCCCCCCTTACATGTTGCTAAACCTTGCCAGCACAGCCTCCTTTTTTGTATCACAAATATTGCTTCATGCGCTCATTGTTCAATCTCCCACATGCTTGCAAGTCTCACAGCAGAAGGATGCGCTCTGAGCAGGCACGCATATGAAACGAGACAACTTTTTCTGTGGTTGTCTTCTTCATGAATAAAAAACATGGAAAAATAAAAATGTGAATTTCTCGCATTTAGCCTGTCATGTACACACATGCTGATGTAAACCAATGTTCGATATAGCAGAAATGATTTTACATCCAGTAATATCGAGACGGGGTGGGGAAAAAGAAAAACAGACCACATCGCCTTCAATTCAGACACTGATGCAGGGGGATACTAGTTCTCCCAGGTAACCCCTACCCACCACCAGTAACCCAAACAAAACACACATTCGCCCATATATAAGCGATGCTGTCTTGAGAAATAAGCAACCAAATGTGATTCTCCAATATGAAGTTCATATCGAGCTGCCTTTCTGCAGAATAGCATATTTTGGTAGCTTATGTAATACAACTCATTTTGTTTCAGTCTTCCAGACGTGTCATCCTTTCGGCCATGTCTCACATCGGTCTCATCGATCTCTCGAAAGGTATCTTGGAACAGTAATTTTATTATACGTAGGGGTTTATGCAACGGCAGTGGTCCGAAATCCACGCGGAATCCCAGGGGAAGCACATAGAACGCCTTCTGCGGATCCATGGCGTTTACGTACATCAACATCGCCACCATTGTCAGTGACAGCTCGGAAGGAACACCTGAAAAGACGATGGCAGTAGGAACAGTACTGCTGTAGTACATTAGCTAGAGGTGAGTGCCGAGGCCCTTTTTGCCTGCAGCGCAGGTCACTTGATGCTTCGCGGCGTCAGCGGCGCTGCATAGAGAAGGATATGTCTTCATTTTAGGATCGCCACCTCTAAGCTTGTATGCGTGAAACAGGTGCCTCTGCATGTTTGAAGTACTTACAGTGGCAGCATACTCCGTGATGACGCAACTGTATGATGAATGACAGAAAATGAAGGTTAACACCAGTTTTCCCTGTGAGCACGAATTATGATGCGGCACACGCTACAACAACGTTACTTTGAAAGTTTAATTTTTAAGTAAACGAGCATGTCCTTCAAACGGGTTTGAAGTGCCTGCCTCCTTGCAAAGACGCAGACATTCATTACAAACGTAATCGTCCTTAACGCGTCTCCGTTTTCCTTCGACACACCTTTCCGGAGTTCGCCACCACGCATAGCTACCTTGCTCTTTGAATGAAGCGTTACTTGAAAATTTCTGACAGGCTCTTCGAAAACTTTGACTGTCGAGCGCGCAACGTCCGCCTCCAGGAAAGGAGATGAGAGGCTTGCATGTTTTGTCCCCCCTTCACGAAGCACTTTGCCCCTCCCACTTTGGAAAAATCCTGGGAACGCCCATACAACACAGCACTAACACGATCATGGACACAAATGCACGAACATGAACGCAGGAGACGCGATTTGTCACCGTTTTTGACAGACGCGCCAACCCTTGTGCTCGGCGACGGCGGTGCACACCTCTACTTATAACAGTAGGAACTCTGGGCCAGAACCTCTGGACGTTCGAGTTCTTCGGTTCGTTCAAGTTCGTTTCGGGTTGTTTCGGGTTCGGGTTCGGCCATAAAGGTTCGGTTCGGGTTCAGCTCCGGAGTTCACATATATCGGTTCGATTAACCGGTGTAGAGGCTGTAAACCGGTTCGAGGTTGTAATATGCTACACAATAATATGTACCCACTAAAAAAAATACAAGATTTCTTAGTTACGATTTTATTCATTTATTTCAGTTTTTCGACCAACAGGACCCCCTTCATCCCTTCCCCGAGCAACGTGCCACCAATCTAGGCAGGCAGACCACTCGAACGCCCACGTCAGCCCCCCCACAGGATATAATTTAAATTGCAAAAAAATAACGATATGCCTAGATTATAACGGTAACACGTCGTCTAGAAGTGGAACGTATTTTTTATGTACCATCTTCATATGGCAAATAAACAAGCCACAATTGCAGAATTTAATTTACACGCCCCATCGAAGTCTGACGACTTGCTTCTTGAGCGTCACTAGGTTGATGCACTAACATATCAATAGTTGGAGGAACTTCACTCACCAAAACTTGCGTTCACCTCCGTATGCTTCCTGCCGCCTTCTGTGCGCCTGCGTTCTGCAGACTGTCACAACTTCGGCCAGCGTCTACACCTCTAAACTCAAAACTATAGAAGTACGCTACGCCGCAACAGCCGCTGTCGGCGCCGGGGCACTTCGAAGTTGCAAATGGAAGGACTGAACTGCTGTGACAGGTTAGTTGCGGCACACCTGCAGCAGCAGTGCAGTGCAGCCTTATTGAACATAGTGGTTCTTTGGCTACGTTTTTAAAGTTCCGCATGATGTTGTTACAATGCACTGCAGCTGCAAACTATCGAAGGTACGAATGACAAAACATGTTTCTTCTATAAGTGCTTGCGAGAGCACACTTCCTTCGCCGTTGGCCTTGTGTGTCCCGCGCTACCGAATGGACCGATGGATCTCGAGTAGTCACACGAAACGGATTTCGCCACCAGACGATGAGATAAATAACAGGCAGCACACACCAACCTGAACCGAACCGGTATCCCGAACCGTTAACCGAAGTTTTTAGAACGGTTCGGTTCCGGTTCAGCTCCAAGGTGGTGATAGTAATTACGGTTCCGTTCTGGTTCAGTTCCAGCTAAAAATAACGGTTAATTTCGGTTTCGGTTCCGGTTCGGTTCGACGCTCTGTTCCTGGCAATGAGCTCACTTATAGGAATTCTCTCAAATGCTATGGACGTCCCTGTTGAACTGAACGTGAGACCTATTTGGCCCTTCCTTTTTCTTCCCTGTGGCTTTGGAGACGCTCCGAGTACTGATTAAAAAATAATAATTGTGTTACATTCGCAGCTTTCACCATTCGTTTTTATTGGGCAATTTTTTTCAAACGCTGAAACGCTAAACATAACAGAAGGAGGCAGGCTAGTTGGTGTTTCATGATGACGTTAACATTGCCCTGAGTTTGAGATACACACAGGACGAGAAGAACACGCGACACACTCTTCACCTGTCCATTCCTGCACCAAGTCTGTCGTGTGTTCTTCTCGCCGTGTGTTTTACCTCATACCCAAAGCAATGGTAACGTCTGAAACGCTAGTTCACTGCACACATCAAACGCCAGCATTTTTATCGTCGCTGAAATTTTCGGATTAATGTTAGGGAAAAAGTCGGTCATCCTGCTCGTAGTGGGTAGTTTGGTGCCCAACGAGGCAGAAGTAACCCTTTTGGAAAACTCACGACTTCGGTCCTCATTGTGATAATCATCATTATAAATTACTACTAGCAACGGGGTAGAGTACCGCCTCCTGTGATGAAACATTACAAGTTTTTGTTGGGTGTTTCGGCGCACCAAGGAGACCTGAAACAGGACCAGATTATGGTGGTACAGGAGAAGGAGCGGCGGGCAGTCCTTCTTGCTTTGAGATTTCGGTATTCATGCACACCAACACGCCAGTACAAAAAACATGGGAGCATCAGTGAGTAACCTTCAAGGGGGTGGGGTGGGGAGATATATTTATAAGACGAAAAAAAAACAAAAAAAGAACGGGATGCTGGGATGCTTCATGTACCACGGCAACTACTAGAATAATTCACGATGTCACCCCATGCCTGCGCAGATAGCCAGACGCTGCCGGCGGCACAGCGCAGTATATGTTTCGCAAATAGCGTTGAGGAACTGCTCCCTTCCGAGCTCGCTTCCGAGCAAAGAAGTTAGCCGGCTGCCGCATTATTTTGTGCCATGTAGACTCTCTTAAACTTTTGGAACCTTGGCGTATCCGTGTTGGCGATGCTCCGTTCGTTGTGTCATTCCTCGCCTTGGTAGGTTGGCAACACTTGTCTTGAGTGATAAGAACCACTTCGCCCACGGTGTAAGAAGAGAAAGATGCCCGAACGGAGCCGCTCCGTCGGTCGAATTTGCCACGTGGGTGGCATCCAATGTATTGCTCCGTAAACGAAGACGCGCTGGGCGAACGCAATGCATCCTGGACATTTCCTGGTCGCACGTCACAACAAACGTCAAGGTACAAGTGACCTTAAAGATGGTGGCGCCGGTGATCGGCGACCAAACCGTTTGTAAACAATGTAGTTATTGTTTCTGTGCGATGTTTTGGATGTCTTTCGATCACGGTAATTATTTTTATCCAATAATCTCATAGTAAAACGCGCAGTTTTGCGCATAAGGCCTCGTAAAGTTGAAGACTTCTAAAGATGTGATGTCGACCGGACGTTAAGACCCACCGAGCTGATGCGATGTACTTAAACTAAGTAAACATGGGCTACCACGTTGCGGAAGAAGCACCGCATAGTTTACGCTGGCAAAATACGTCCATCTCTTGGCTTTGTAACCAGAGAAATATGTCGTTAAAGGTCAGCTCCGAAGATACCATGACTTCTTGAAACTGTAACAATATTCTGGAAGCCCATATCGAACTGTATCTGAAACCACCCTTCATTTCCACAAAACAGCCCCCTATTTTAAATAATCGTAAATTAACCATTTCGAAACAGGCATGGGGGCCGCCATTTTTATGACGGCAGCTGTTCACGCGGTCTATATCGCCGACGTAAGTGATATCAGTGTTCTTCAAGACATCCCTCCCTCTCTACGGAACATACGGGAATGTAAACAAGCGATGGTGGCAGGGAGCGTCTGCTCGATCAATGTAGGCTTCTTGATCGCATCGATTTTTTTATATTTGGGATGATCTGCCAATGCCAAAACACGCTGTTGATACCATTTGTGCAGTTAGAATTCGTGCAATTATGCTGTCGCGTTCCGGCCAGCGGCAAACTGGCTAAGAACACAGTGAACGTCACGTATATCGTCAACGGAACTGTGGTACGCCTAATACGATAGATATTTTTATTCGCATTGTAGGTGTCTTTGATAAAGTAAGTCAATTCATTGCTTAATTGAAGACTTCACTCTCTTATAGTTACGGCTCACCACTGCTGCATCACTTGCGCATATCTTTCTCACTCTCGAATACCTGGCGTTTGACGTTACAGGAGCAGTAATCACATTTCTTGGCATTATACCGGGTGAAGGAGTTGTGTTTGGCAATGCCATTTTATCGTATACACACTGCAGGTACGTACGTGAGAACTGGGCTTGAATGACAACCTTAGTGTAGATTCGCGATGAACGTATTTGCCGAAATTTTACGCTGTCGAGAGAGCAAGCACCAGATACAAGAACAATATACTTACATGAGGGCATACGTGGCTTATGAGAGTTCAACAGAAAAAGAAAGGAAGGAAAAATAAACGAAAACAAAAATACACTGCACAGTACAAGGACACCGTGCAAGTGTAATTATCAGGGATATCTTGCACCTTATTTCGGCTGGTCTACTAGTGCAGTGCAGCCATGAGCCATCACATGAATCAACCACACAAAAAAATAAAGAAAAGAAATGAAGATCAGTTGCTTCCATATGTCATCTACACCAGTATTACATCTGGATCTGCATGCTGTTTAAGGAGGCGAGTTACTTCTTGAATCAATGCACATTTCCACACATTCCACAGATACTGTAATTTTATACGTAACATTGAATAGACCATCATTTTATTGAATACACAGAGATCATAAAACTATCTGACTCCCCCCCCCCCATAATCCGTCGCAACAGGTAAACATGTACAATGCAAGATGGACAGAATACAGGTGCAGTTGAGGGGAGCTGCCTCAGGACAGGAGCCGCCGATATTTCGAACAGAGACTGTTCTTAAAGACTACGTACGAGACTGTTTGTACACGTTCACTGAAGCCCTTCTGCTGTCGACTGGCATTTAATGCTTTGCAGAGCTGTTAGCGTTGTACGGACTCATTCACTGTAATGCTTGCGATGAGCCCCATTGTGTAGTCTCTTCATTCTGTTCGGGGGCTCATGAACAGGCATCGTCCACAGAGATCGAGCAGAGCCCCAGAAAGCCCCTGGACATACCCTGACATGAAAATTAGCATTATTAGAATTCCTAAAACAGACAGGGCAGGCTTGTGCAGTAAAGAAGCAATGCAATTCTCTGTTTCAGTTGCTTTCTCGCACACATTCCTTATGTGTAGATACAATATGTGGCACACAGATAAGGTGGAAGTGGTGGTGTGATACGGATTAATATGCACTAAAAACTCCCGAAATATGCATGCAAGTATGCATTAAAAGACATCAAAATATGCACTATAAAAGTCGAAATATGCACCCAAAATTTTGAATGTATGCAGTTTATTTTTGGGAACCCCCGCATGAAAGCACTACAAAAAGCTTGTTCCGAGCATTCAGGCCTAGAAAAAGCTATAAAAACACAGACATATGCAAAATAGCGCCGCCATTCTTGCGGGGCATTCACGTAACAATACAAAGAGAAAATGTAACAAAGAGAGAAGCACAGCCAACAGGTACAACAGCCCCCACTGACTGACTGGTACTCATACACAACCGACAGACTAGAGTTGATTCACATGGTTAGGTGATCGGCGATGGGGCGAGCAAGCTGGGTGGCGCTCGAGGCTCACATTCTGGAATGATACCAGATCATGTCGCGCTAGTGTTAAGGAAACTGTTCGCGACGATGTAGCACTCAATGTTCTCGAGGGTGAACCTCTGTCGTCTGTCACTCAGGATTGCCTTGTAGTTCGAAAACGATCTCTCCACGTCGCATGTGGTCAGCGCCGCGTAATTCAAACGCGGCAGAAGGGTTGGTAGTATACAGTCTGGTAAGCTGGATTCGAGCATGGAGAGCAGCACATCGCCCACTTTGCTTAAGATCTTGAAACCCGTGTTCTTGTCCAGAACGCTGTCCATTTTCCTTTTTTATTTTCTTACCAACTGGAGTGGGAACCCGCGCAAGTTCTTCGCGTGCGCTCTGAAATACACCAAGCGATTCAGTCAGCGCCAAGTCCCGAGTCTCCAACCTTCGAATGGATTGAGCAAGAAACACGAAGTACGTTGTCACTACCTGGACGTCCATAGCCAGCTTTTGGTCCTTGAGTATTGTCTGCGCTGCCGCCACAGCGGCGCTTTCACCCGGATCGAACATGTTCACTACACGTGCTATGCCGTCTAAATGGGTACCATAAAATTTGGCTGCTTCCAACCAAGTCCCCAACGAATAACTATGAGCTCCGGTGGCAAAGGGGCATCGGGCAGTTGTTCCTTATATATTGCCCTTCGTGCTGGTGCTTTCAGGAATACGTTTGTGACGGCAGATATCACGTCATTCACCAGTGGGTAAGAGTTTCGCACTTCTTCCGCGACACGGTTTAGTCCATGAGCAAGGCACGTAACGTGCAGGAGGTCCGTATAAAACACTTTCAGCGCTTCTGCTGCTTTAATCATATATGCGCGGCGTCTGTGTACGGTATCCATAGACCTTCTTCGTTTCCTTGTGGCCATAGCAGCCTCAGCGAGTCGTTTACAAATCTGGCCACTGTAGCGTGGTTTGCTTTCTCAAGGTTGCGGCAGGAGAGAAGGTAAGGTTTCGACCCAGGGTTTACATCCAGCCGTCCAACAATTAGGTTTTCCACGTACTGGCCACAGGCGTCTGTCGTTCATCCGCGGCTGCCCATATGAGACCGTCACCAATGTCGTCCCGTATTGCGTTCAGTGTGTCCTCGTACAGCAGCGGCAGATAATTCTTGCGAAGTGTCAATTCATTACGCGACTTCTTACCGGTGTATTTTTCCAAGAACCTTCGTAGTCTGGCATGGTCAAGCTTGCGCCATGGGATGTTTGCGGCAACAAGTGTTTCACACAACTCCTTATACATTTCGTCTAAATCTGGGGCAGCACTCAACGAGCTAGAGAGAAGAGGTTGGACATAGAGGTTGGCGACTTCCTTCGCTTTTTGCGATACATGGTAAGTCATCTTCGTGTGCTGATCCAGCTGGAACTTCTTTTTTGCAGGAACCTAGTCAAATAAGAGGTAAAGTCCGTTACCGTCTTTTTATTATATGTCTACATTAAGGAGAAACAACATACAGAAGCATCGGCTCATGGTACGCTCCTCCCAATACACGCGTTAAACCACTATTTCTTTCTACGTTCGCCTTTCGTCAAAACGGATCGAGCCTCTGTCATAGTATGCCATCAACATTTTACGGCGGCTCCAGGAAACATTCCGCAGCAGGAAGTTTAAAGCTGACTTGAAAAAGGAACTTATGGAAATAACTTTACCCAACTATTAACCCTTTACCGTGTAGAGGACCACGAGTGTATGAAAGAGCTTACATTTTTATTGCAAACCTTGCAAAATATGATCTGTCCGTCTGTGGAGAAGTCTGGCATGTCCGTTACCCATGTTCTGAGCTGAGCAGCAGTGGAAGGCTTTGTTTTTGGCATCATACAGCAATCCTGGCTGATATGCGAACAGCGCACGTCTTTACTTGTTGTAAACGGCAGTCAGACTACGAGAACGCGCAGCGACAGACACTCTGGCGCCTGTCGAGCAAGGCGGCCCGCATGGCAACGAAGAATCCAGAAAACGTCTTACTCAGCATTTGTACGCGTCGAAAGTGTAGTGTATTCATTGGAGGAAACTGGGTGGGGAAAACAGCAAAAAACATTTTACAGCAAAAAATTGTTTTTAATACTAACGTTGTATTAGATCTTACTCCGGCTGGCCTGACTGACAGACCGCAATTTCGCCGAAATATGCACTATTCATGCATTTAAACCGGGAATATGCACTTATCTGCGAAATATGCACGAACGTACGATATATGCATTTATATCCAACAAAAAAATCGTCACGATCGGCCCGAAACAAGGGCCAAACATCGTTTTTCGTTGCCCAGGTTCAGGACCATATCAAGGAAAAAAATATGCATTTGCATGAAAATCCGCACTCTAGTCATGACAAACAAGCAAGGAGATGATTTCGCCTTTTATTGCTTGCAAAACAATTATTGTTTCTTCCATTTTAGGCACGGCATTCCGTAGGTTTGCGTTCCGTGTCACATTTCATTCCTCCAGTTTCTGCATCTTGTGAACATGTCCCAGTTATCGGTCTGTAGTCACTGCCAACTGTGGAGATCTTTTGTAGGATGCAAAGTGTAAAGACACAACAACCGTTAGTTATGTACAGTAGGACTAGTGGCACTGGTGTATTTGTTAATTGAACGCTGCTAATGAAACGCTTTTCTAAGCCTGTCCTGGCCAAGGAGGTCTTAGGTCGTGGAAAACGACTACCGGAAAACCGGTTCGCTAAGCCACATTCATAATGCATTAAATGATGTTTCTTAATAATCAAGTAGACGGAGGCGAGCCAACAGATATTGCTTAATATTTTCATGTTTATGTTCTCCACTACCTGTCCAACGTCGAACACAGGGCCAGTCCTAAGTGTAGATCTGCTGGTCACCCACATTAATGGAATGGAATTCCGGTCCGCACCGGCAATCCTCCGCGTGGCGTGCGAACTGATGCCGAAACTTATTTATTCTCTTAGCCTCACATTTAAGCATCTGCCTGTTTCCCCTACGTACTTCTTCCCGCAGAAGACCAGTATGGAATACACGACTGCTACCTTGCAGTTCACTCTTGCAGCCTAGCTCTGCACCCTTTCGCACGAAAATTTCACGATTCCAAATGTACGATTTTTTTAAACCAAACGTTGCTTGAGTTATCTCAGACTACCCACAACTGGGCGTCAGGCGGAAAACAAGTAGAAGTCAATGACAGCTTGGTTCACGCTTAAAGGGTGACGCTTGGTTCACGCATTTGTATGGGACCTGTCAAGTACATTTCAATTCTACCACGTGTTGAGTGAACTACCTCAAACTATGCGTTCTCTGGGGAGCTGTTATTGCCACACCGCCCCTCCATTTTTGCCCCTTTAGATTACACCCTTTGCCCTTATTAGATTGGACAAAGTGGATTGTGAAGGGCCGTATCAAATTCTTGAGTCTTGAAAACTGAGCGCTGAACACAGAGGGTTCTAATAACACGTGACAATATGGCCATGTAGATCAATGTGGCTTTGATTGCTCATTTTAGCAATCGCTGAATCTTTGGTGACGATGACGCAAACGAAAAACGTCGTTCCGTACGTCCCAAGGCCAAAGCCCTCAGCATCCTGTTCATCAAGGAGTCCCCCAAGGAAGTGTTCTCAGTCCGACACCCTTTAATGTGGTGATGGCCGGCCTATAATCAGTAATTCCTCGCAGAGTGTCGTTTTCTGTGTATGCAGATGACGTCGCCCTTTGGACAGTAGGAAAATCACGCCCAGCCATACAGCGCCGCCTGCAGCTCGCTTTAAATAATGTATTTACGTACCTCACGCACCTTGGGATGGACCTTTCACCGAAATGTGCGTCGAGCTTCCTTTCACGCGCAAAGATATGACCAATTTCCCTCTTTGGGGTGGTGCCAAGAACCTTGAGCCGGTACGCTTCCACCGCTTCCTTGGCGTGGTCGTCGAGTCGGGCTTGCGCTGGGCTCGCCACATTAAACACCTTGAAACTAAAGTGCAGCATGGCTCCCCGCAATTCAACATATTTCTGGCTCATGGCGCAGTTCACGCGGCGTTGGTGAGGGCGACTGTCATTTACAGCCTTCCTATTCTGCACCGGATATCAACAACATCATTAAATACACTTCGGTCCCTGTTTGCTCGAAGCCTTCGATTCGAAAATTCGATACCGCCCTGAAAGCGACTTCTATCGAGTAGCGCAGAGGACACGCCAGACTCTCACTGGCTTCATAGCTAAGGACATTATCCCGACGGAAGCCTCCTGGTATCTGCCGGTACCGCCGACTTTTGTAAGCCTTCCGAACCCTCTGGAAAGACGAGATGAGGTCCCCCCTCAAGTCCTCCGAGCCCACTTTCATGCTGTGGTAGACAAGAAGTTTTCTACGTTTACGGCAGCATATACAGATGGCGCATCCCGAAACGACAAGTCCGCCTCAGCATTCGTCATACCATCCGAAGCCGTTGTGCAAGGACGACGCCTTTCACATCCAACCTCCTGAACAGCTGCGGAACTCTATGCCATCCTTTTCTTTCTACAACACATCGCTGATTTTACCCCGCGGGAATGGGTCTTCACAGACTCCAAATCTGCCATTTCAAGCTATTGAAAATTCCGGCATACGAGGCCCATCCGCCCCCTCGTCACAGATGTGTTAATGGCTTATCACACTGTCTACGCAGCAGGCCACAGGCTAGTTCTCCAGTGGGTTCCAGCCTATTGTGGTGCTGTGGGGAATGAGCATGACAACAGCGCCGCAGAAGCAGCACTCTCGTATCGGAAACGGACCAGTATTGTTCTGCTGAGAGGAGACCGCCCATTCCATTCTGCGACGTCTAGTGACACCCCTGGCTTCCCGCCAACGGACAACCGACATTCTTCCCCCCTCTATGTTGAGCAGAGTTGATCCAACGCTCGCTTTTCGCATGCCACAAAACACCTCTCGTCAAAATGTGCTGCGTTAATCCACCGAATGCGACTCGATGTGGCCTTTACCGCTCAGTGGCGTTACAGCTTGAGACAAGTTGACTCTCCCACCTGCTGCCACTGTGGCGCACTTGAAGATCTGGAGCACAATCTTCATTGCCCCCACTACCAACCTTCCCGAACCGCACTCTCCGAGTCCCTTCGTCAGCTGCACTCTCGCCCTTTCTCCCTATCGAAATTGCTTGGTCCCTGGCCTAATCCAGCCCAACAACGATCTGCTCTCAAAGCTCTTTTGACATTTCTGGACACCATCGGACTTCGATCGTTATTGTGAAGGGGCTCGTTATTTTATTCCCCCCATTCCATCCAGCAATGGGGTAGAGTATCGCTCTCCATCTCAAAACAAAGTTGTTTGAATGACTTGGCCAATTTCCAAACATTTTATGTCCAGGTTATACTTTCATCCGGACACCGAACGCAAGCCTTGAATTTCAAAACTGTTCAAGTGAAACACGGACATGTGGCAAGTATAGGGGTAGGCCTTCTTTAGGCAACTTCGCTGTAACGAAAATTTGAAGGTGTTTTCTGTTGCACCTCTATATTTGCCTCATGACATTTTGCCTGCCCGGGTGCTCAAGCCAGGAAGGATCTTCTGATGTGTGCTTGATAATTCTTGATTCCGATATTCTTCGAAGTTCTTGATAGCATTTGAGGCCTTATCTTGGAATGTGCCTTCGTGGAGCACCACGATATTACTTTATCAGCCTGGAGAAGACAATGACCATTTGATATCATTCCCTCTGTGCCTTGCATTAAGCTGTATTCCCTGTACTCCTCTCCTTTTTCTCTCTTTTTTTACGCTGCGACATCTTCACACTGTTTATTCTGTCTACCAGTATACTAGTATATACAGTGGTCCACTATTTGGATCTGCCGTTGGAATGGACAACCGAAGAACATATTTCGGCTGTGGGTCACAATCTCTTCAGCCGAAACCATCAAACCCGGACTGAATTTCGGACCCAGGGACAATAGATCAGATGTAGGTTTCTGAATGTGGGTATCACCCACTAGTAGCGTGGGAGTCCCATTGTTTGCTATCTTATTATCACAGTACTTCCTACTTTCTTCGCTTATTATCACGGCGCCTCAAATCAAGCAGGCCCTTGAGTACGGCTGTCCGCAATACTTCCCTTAATGGGACTATGAAACAATTTTTTTCTTCGTTTCGTTCGAAAGAAGACATTTTTCTGAGTCTAGAACCGAAATTTTACTTTCGTCGCGCGAGCGGATTTCTCGGGAGCGAATTTAAACGGAGCGGCGAAGGGAGGACAGCTGGCGCCGCGCCGTGGCGAGCTGCCGAGCGGAGACACAACGGGTAACTTGACGCGACCACGGCCGGCTCAGCAACACGTCATCGTGACGTGTTGCCGAGCCGAGGAATCCCGCCAGGAGCATGCGCCCTAGGATCCCGCGTATGCGTTCATCGGGAGTGGAAATCTCCATGACAGCAGCTTTCGCGCGATCGGCAGATTTCGGAAGTGGCGGCCGCCACAGCGCGAGCTCGCGGCATTACTTGCCATTGTGCAACACCGGTGACGTAACGGGGAACCGAAGTGCGGTCCGTACAGTTACACCATCGGCAGGGAAATATGCGCGGGAGAGGAGGAACGCGGAAGAGACATTTCCAGCGCGCGCTCCTCGCAGATTGGAGCGATTTCGTCCGGAAAAATTTGTGGCATATTAGTTTCTCTGCGGGAAGAACAGTTTCCATCGAAAAAAAGTATGGGGGTTCGGGAAATTTCATAGTCCCTTTAACTGGCGAGATGACTTTTTGAAAGAAGGTCCCAAAGAAGTACGCGGTGAGAGTCGTAACGTCAGTTAGACACAAGCTTGGTTCTCTTCTCACGACTACATCGGGGAGTTCGGATGTGAAGGAGTGCACAGTTCGGCATAAGGACAGGTTGGTGGAATACGTAGGAGAGACAGCAAGATGCTTCAATGGGAGGCTAAGAGAGCTAAAAAAATAAGAATCAAGGACACTTCGGCCTCTCAGTTGACACGCCGGAGGATTGCCAGCGCGAACTGGAATTCCATTCCACCAATGTGTTGTTTCGATGAGTTGATGTACACGTAAGACGAGTAATGGTAGCTGGAAATCTGTTAAAGTGCGACATGATCAGAAAAATGGGAAGTCGTAGTCTAAGATCGTGGTATTTTACATGCGTACTTCTACATGGTGTCACAACAGACACAAGAACGTCCCGCAAGAGTATGAATTGAGGGTGGTACCCACCCCTAGATA
This sequence comes from Ornithodoros turicata, assembly GCF_037126465.1. NCBI lineage: Eukaryota > Metazoa > Arthropoda > Arachnida > Ixodida > Argasidae > Ornithodoros > Ornithodoros turicata. The sequence continues at coordinate 145,626,478 of NC_088201.1, forward strand.
CAAGTTTGGTTCTCTTCCCGCTTAGGTATCGGGGAATTTTGGTGCGAAAGGGTCCAGAGTTCGGCATAAGGACAGGCTAGTTAAGTGCAAGGTACCAGTCGTATATTCCGTACCGTTCTATGGGAAGCAGATGCTTAAATGTTAGACTAAGTGAACAAAGACAATTCGGCCTCCTAGTTGGCACGTGACGTGCACGGCGCGGACGCAAACCCGAATTTCATTGCACCAATGTGTTATTTCGATCAGCCGATCTACACGTCAAACGGGTAGTGATGACCACAAACATAATCACAATTATAATCGTAAACAAACCACAATCAGAAACAAACATAATTATTATTGATGAAGGGAACTGACTCAGGACGAGAGCCGCCGATATTTCGAACAGAGACTGTTCTTCTTCTGGGCGCCGTCCTCACTTACCCAAGCAGCACACCATATTGGGTCCTTATTGGCTGGTCATTGGCGATATGGGTCCAATATGGGACCCGGTTCGCCAAGATTTTCCCCATATTGACTCAAAGTGGGCAATATGGGCCCTATGGGCCAATATGGGGGAAACATTGGCAATATGGGCCCCATATTGCCCAGTGTGAGCCAATATTGGGAAAATCCTGGCAATATGGGGCCCATATTGCCCGTGTACACCTCATATTGACTGAGAATGCAGAAAATAGTACGTACCCGTGTCCCACAAATACCCAAGCAACACGGCAAGATTGGACGCTGAAGCGTGTGAAATGCCCAATTGAATACGTCGTTACATCCAACAACCTCCCGCAGATGATACACATATTTCGAAACAGTCAAAATACATGGCAATCCCGTTGTAACAGAACTCGACAACTCAACTTTCCACTTTCTGGGAGCAGCCGCCATCTTGCTTCGCGATGCCAATGTCAGTCGGTCGAACCGACTAAGAGGAGCGTGGTCGTTTGAGCGAAATCACGCGTTCGACGACTAATGCGCATGCGCGACAGTCGTATCGGACGTTTCATACGGGCTAAAACCTCGCTGGTTCCTCTAATGATAACCGAATTGCGGAAGTCAAGTAAAAAACACAATGTTTGATAGGAAGGGATTGCTATTCTGTAAAGCTAGGTGCTTTCAATTTACTGCAGGCAGTGTCAGTTGCTGAGGCGTATGTCCCTCACCATCATGAGTGTTTCATTCCTTTGTACTCTCGTAGCGAGTTGGAAATTTTTGATTCATAGACTATTCCGATCCCAATGAAGGTTTCTAAGGGGTGTTTGTCATTGTCAGTTCCGTGGGACTGCCTGTGTCCTTCACCAAGAGGGGCGTAGCACCTCTTCTTCGTTTTTGGGGCGGTGCAGTGTTGATTTTGTAATTGTATGCAACGTGGATCAATGAGATCTGCAGAAATGACAAAGCAAAAAGAAAAGAGAAGCAATATCAGTGGTGGATGTTAAACCGGATAATGCTATGTTAATACACGGACTCCCCATTGGCGTTATTGCAGAAATATTGGCAATAGTGGTGCAAAATGAGCTTGCCAATATAGGCAGGCCATATTGCTCCAATATGGAGTCTGGTTGCACTCCCCATATTGGTCCCATATTGGCAGCCCACGTCAGACCAATATTAGCAATCTTGGCAGGCCATATGGGTCCAATATTGGACCAATATTGGCGTGCTGCTTGGGTAGGTGTCACTCATCGTTTAAAAACGGTCTTAGTCGCCATTTTGACTTGTTGTGACCTTCTATTTTTCATAAATGTTTTCCCAGTTCGATACCCTTGCCAATTTATTTCGTATTAGTATTTCTTCCCGCTTAGCATACTGATCGCTTCTGTAGAAAAATATGTTTGCAGCAATAATGTGTTTAGTGCTGTCCTTTTCCTCCTTGATTTCCCCATGCAATGCCGCACGCCCGTGGGGCCTAACAATAAATGACTAAGTAAATAAATAAAAATATGAAACCAACTGTGTGCTAGGTCCCCTACGGCTCCCGTGACTTTTATGCAAGATCATTTAATCAGGTGTGGAATGGGGTTTGGCTAGTTTTGGTATAACTGGTTCCGCGAGACCTCTTACATGCGTTCTGTAAAAAGATGTGCGCTTTCGTACGCGTCATTTCGTAGTAAAACGTTGAAAGTGCGACCGGTACCTGCGTCCAGTATCTTTTTGTGTGTTTTGTCGCGAGTTGATGGAACTTGCGTAGATTTTCCGTCGGCTCTACCATGACGGTGGATGCCGGGTGCATAAGTTCCATTGTACTGACACTTGTGCGCATGTTTTCTCACTTCTTTCTACATATTTAGTAATCTCTCAAGTATGGTTAGATCTCCATACTTACCGCGCATGGTTCACCTTCTCCGTAGTAGCCGTACTGCCTGCGACCGCCATTATTTCCGCAGTAATACTTGCAATCAACGGGATATGCGTCAGGGTTGCACTGCAAGTTATATCACATTCAGTTGTTCTGGTCGCAACAATTTAAATTCAAAAAGGTGAACGTGAATAGTATCGCAGGGGTCAGTTTACAACGCCAACTCACCAAGGTATAGCGTAAGTTATAAGGAACCGGTATAGCGTAAGTTATCGATATACAGCGTATGCGTTTAATCGTTACAGATTACTTTATAACAAAAAGCTGTCAGACAGCATATATGCCGTTCTTGCACGACTAGGAAACACCCTCTCGAACGGAGCATCTAATCACTAGGTCTTAAAATTCATTATTCATTAATTTATTGCGGAGCTTCGTGCACAAGTGGGACACCACAATGGGAGACAATCCTCCTTGAAAGCGTCCTTACTAAACAGAGCCGTTGTGGGCCACGTCACGACGAACGCTATGGGGAATCTCAAAGACTTCTAAGGGAACTGCACCGACATATGTCTGACAGCCTCTGAGGAAACCCCAAAACACCCCAGCCGGCACCTCGGTTCGAACCTGGGTACCTCTCAGATCAACGTGACATGGCCGGCGCGCTAACCACTGAGCCACACGAGCGGCTCCGTTAAGCGATTAATCGGGCTAGCACATCAGCACCTATTCGAATCATCTCCATTGCTCAAAAAGCACGTGGCCCCCAAACGTGGAATGAGCGCAGTCCACCCTCTGCTTCTGATGCGCTCAGTTAAGGCTTATTTGCATAGAATGACTGCAGTATTGCCGGCACAAGCCAAATGAGAATTTTGAGGCGCGTCGATATATACTTGCGATAATCAGGGTTTGCATTCAGTTATTCAAAACGGCTTATTGCAATCGCACTGTTGTTTCTAAGAGCTGTTTCTTTACAGCTAAGAGTAAGAGATATATATTACATTGACCTAGACCCTGAGATGATGAGCATTTATGACAACATTTGTTGCTCATAGTGCATTTGTGCATTTAATAATTTGCCCGTCATAATGTTTCGAACATAAGACTCTTTTTCTGCAATAACAGTATTTTGTTCCGATATATCAGCGAAACCTAGCCTCAAACATTTCCAGCTGCTTACTGTCGATGGATTGATCAGTTTTCCCTGTGGTGAACGAAACTGCCATTAAGCGATCACCCATCGAGTCATGGATCCACCAGGCGGGATAAGGATCAAACGAATGGCATAAGGTTCTCTCATACAGTCGCCAGTGTCGACTCCTCCAAAAAGAATAGACAGTCTTCTGAATGTTGTTGCCATACTGCACTAACGCTTAGGTCTCAAAGGAATGAGGAGTTACAGCTGTTGCCTAGCACAGCTTCCTGCCACACGGCGGCTTTTCTTGCAAAGCCTTTGACTATACGAACAATTACGTTTAATTCTTAGGTTTTTTTAAGTTTCTCAGCAAGAGCCTATACCAGCGTTAGATCCAGGGATCGGAACTGAAACTGAAACCGAAAACCGAAAAAAAAACACGTTATTTTCTGTCGAACCCGAACAGAACCGAACCAGAACATTTTTTTTTGCATGTCCTGAACCGAACCGAAACTCAACCGAAAAAAATTGATACGGTTCAGAGATGAAATAATATATACTACAGACCGACCTTTGTTTTTGTATGTTTGTTTATTTATTTTTTGTAGGGCGCCAGATGTGAGTAAAAGCTTGTGACTGTAGCGCCAGTTTTTTGCAAAAAAACTTTCTCGGCAAAAAACTGGCGCTACAGTCACGAGCGGGCCCTGACACGGTTCTGCAAAAAGCCACTTCGCTATTCGTTTAGAGCAGACGACCACGAGAGTACAGTACGGTAAAATATGTGGTAAATAATGAATGTGTTTATTACTTGTCTTGTGTTTTCACCTGCTTTCACGAAAGGTTTTTCACCTGAAACGGTTATCTCACACCTTCCTCTTACGACCGTGTACGGTGAAGGTAAGCTCGGTTTCATGTAGCAAAATTACGGCCGATGAACCCCTTAAACCAGGAGCGAAAAAAGTAATGGTTCCAATCCCTGTAAATGTCCCAACCGCTGACCGCTTTTTTATTCTTCTTTTTTTTTTGTGGGGGGGGTGAGGGGGGTTCCCACTGCGCCGAACCCGAACCCGAACCAGGACAAAACCGATATACCTGGATCGGTTCGAACTGATAATTTCCCTTCATCGGAACTAAACCCGAACCGAACCAGTATGCCTGAACTCGAACCCGAACCGGACCGAAACAAAATACCGGTTCCGATCCCTGATAGGTTACCTCCGTAACAAAGCAGTTATAGAAGAAAAACAAAACAATTTCACGTAACTTTTCCCCAAAAGAGTGGTCAGACTCTGTAAATAGTGAATTACTTTAAAGTTAATCGCCTCTGTATGGCCACCAAGTAAATGAGCAAAAAGCATGTTGTCATACACTGGCTCCCATGTAATATTATTTCTTCGTCTTCTGTGGCTCATATGCATACAGTCCAACATGTTTAATATCAGAAAATGACTAGAAATTTCGGCGGCATCTGTAAGTATAATTCTACCTGGCCAAGTAACGCTACACATGTGGCACACACACCTAGAGGAAGGTCCTTGGTGCGTGTGGACGGCCTCGCTGCATTTTCGATATAATTTCGTACTCCTGTTCCAAAACACATCATACCTTGTTTATGTGTTTCGAACAATAAAGCTGCAAAACACAGTACTCGGCACGCTCAAACTACTTATGCAACTCACGGTGTAACGGAAACTATAACTTCGTAGCCCATATTATGCAGTATGTTATACATACATGGTTGTGGTTCCCAAACGTAAGCTAAAAACCCTAAAAAAATGCACAGAGTAACGCAATTTTCGATTACGCTGAGCTTATGAGGGTTAGTGAAAGTATGAAAGATCGTCACATCAGTCTGCCTGATTGATAAGTAACTAAAAGGAATAAGAAGAAAAAATTCTGCTTCGCCGCTATCTCGATTTTTCTCTGTGCTCCACGTCTTCGATCTTATGAAAGTAGCGGCAGCAGTAGCGCAGAAACAGTCTCCCGCTGCCCATATTTGTAGCGGGAATACTTTTTCCGTTAGTAATTTAAAATGTAGCGCGATCGCAACTGTGCTACCGAAAGCAGCAGCAAATACGGAAGTTGCGCTACTAGTAGTGCCGCTATATACAACACTGTATGTATAAGTAACAGAACGGGACGAATTCCAACGATCCCGATCTACTATAATGCAAAGAAACAACCATGCTTATCTTACGCGGTCCTTGTCTTCTACTTGTTTTTTGTCGGAGCAGGAAACGTCCACGGAAGCTACAAGGCGAATTGGGGGTCGGGGGGGGGGGGGGGGGTGAGAGTAGTAGACTTGAACGGCGAAACAACTTGGCACTAAATTTAATTTGGATAGCCATATAGTAGAGAAATGCTACACCATGACAATAATGGCAATAACCTAACTCGCAGATAGTACTGTTATCATGACCGGTACCACAGTAATCGATCGGTGTATTCACTTTATTCATTTGGCACTGTTAAAGTACACCAAAATCTCAGCCCGCCGTATTTGGCGTACATCGCGGAAGATGGCATGTTTCATATCCAGGTTGTCCACGGTCGGGTTGCAACCTTGGGACCAGTGGGAGAAGTAAGCTGTGGGACTCGGTTGTCTGAAATCTGCAGCCCGCGGTGGAGCGGTTCCTTTCAGGCGATGTCGCAGAAGTGGGAACTATACTAATATCCTCTCCGGTGGGGTGCCGCGCTCAACTGCTTTCATTCGCAGGCGACCCTAACTGTGCGGGTATCTCTCCAATCGTTCTCTCGATCTCTCTGATAGAGATCCTTCCTCCGCGACACCACCGATTGGGGAGATCTCCGACACGGGCTGGAGATTTCATACAACCGTGTCACATAGAGTACCCCAGTACGCACACAAGTACATACCTATATTTCTGACATATCCATATTTTTAGCATGCTCGGGTGAAAGGCAACTGTACATGCAAGTATACAGGGTGTCACAGAAAACGTGTCATTGAATTATAATAAAAAAAAACTACACCACCTAGAGTCATGCGGTCAATGGCATTTGTTCTTACTGGGTTTTTGCCCCCTCCTCATGTGAATGTCGTGTAACGTAAGTTTAATTATGTAAAATTTTGCGAGCTTTAGTCGGAAACTTGCCTAGTAAAGGTCACTTTTTTACCCCACTAATGTGAAGAGCGTGTCTAATTTAGTCAAATTAATGATAATTGACAGGGATATTCAGGAGCTATCCCATCGGAAAAAATAGCCGAACATCATACTCTACGGAGGTCGCACAGAATAGCGCACGATGAATTTTTCAGCGCAATCTTTGCCAGTCCGACGAAAGGAGGTTGGAAACCCAACCCTCACCGACATCGCAGAAAGAGATAAAACAGGCACGGCTTATCACGTCCGACTTTGACTGGGATAACGCTTTCCCTCCCCCAATTTTAGGAACTGTTACTTTTTCTACTGTTATTTTTCTACTACTCTGTGGGCTGGCTTCGGAACCTCCTTTCGTCGCACTGAGAGCGCAGGGATAGCTCGTGAATATCACTGTGAATTATCATGAATTTGAGTGATTTCGGCACGCTCTTCATATTGGTGGGGTAAAAAAGTGACCTTTACTTGGCAAATTTCCGAGTTCAGTTCGCAAATATTTACATAATTAAACTTGGAGTACATGACATTCACATTAGTAGGTGACAAAAACCTAATAAGAATAAATGCTGTTGACCGCATGATTCTAAGTGGCGTAGTTTTTTTCTTATAATTCAATGACACGTTTTCTGGGACACCCTGTATGCAAGTCAGATGAAAGGCGACTGCACAGTCAGCGAAACTACACAACTGGAGAAGAACCGCCGCGATAATTGCCGGAAACGTTATTAAAATCGCGGAGTGGTAATTACTGGATTAATTATGAGCCTAGCTTTTCAAAATCTGACAATGTAAATCTCCTCCGAGTACGACACATTCCATAGTTCCGGCAGATGAAATACTATTCTTCAATTCTTGCTTAATTGAAACTACGAGAGGTATGCGCATTCCAGTAATGCAATCATGCAGTTGATAATGTTATCAGCAAACGCTGCGCATCGCAATGGGCACGTTTTGTTCCCACAAAGTCGGACAGCAAGGAGATCCAGAGGTTCTAAAAATATGGAGAGATACTGTGGTTCATTTACAAACCAGTTCGGTGTCCGATTAGCTGATTCTGAGAAGTTCATCAAAGTACTTTACCGACGAAGGACAGCAAAACCACAGCCAAGAGCAAAGACGTCGACATCTTCACGCTGAAAACTCGATGCATGTTCAACCTCTGCACACGGGCTTTTTGTGTGAGTGAAATGTATGCTATAAGACTAATGGCCTTTGAATCTCGCCATCTGTGTTTCAATTTGTTGCAGTATCATAGATGAAGGAATATGACTGCTCACTTGTGCTATATTTTTCATTATAGCGGATACATACACCTATGTTGCCCGTGACATTATCCCTACGAATAAGTGCACCTCTCTTGCCAAGAAACATCTCATCAATCTGAGATTGGATTCTCAGCGAGCAGCCACATGTTTGAAGGTCAGGCGCGTCTCCAAGCATTCCTTACTGCTTATACTATTGCCGCAGTCATATGTCAATCCACACAGGCAGACTCTGCATGCACTGGATTGAACAATATGAGTAAACAGGAAATCCTGCCTATGGCGGTTCAAAATAAAATAAAATAAACCGGCTAATAGAAAATTTCATTTCATTTCATTTATTTGTTCTTACTTATACAGTAAGCCCAGGGTAATGGGGAAAAAAGCCACGCAATGTGGCTTGACGAGTCCCAGCCCCGTTTCTTCCCCAGTGGAGCACACAAGCAATTTAAATACAAGCGATACAAGTAAGACAAGTGATAGAAAACACACAAAAAGACAAAACACATGGAGGCTACGATAATTGAAACACTTCGCAAGAACCGTACACAACTGAAAACATGTCATTCGTCATTCGTCAGCGGCAAAGAGAAGGCGCCTAATGTCAGGTTTGCTGATGTTTAGGAAGTTAATCTGCGTATGGACATTAAGTAATGTTGGCAACTGATATGATGTTAGTTGTATTCCGTGTTCTGTCCGGGGCCTATGAACAAACCAGGTCGGGAGGGAACGTAAGCAATGTAAGTGTTCATTTTTTACTAGTTTAACAAGGTTATGAAGGCTATACTTATTTTGGGGGTACATGCGTTTATAAGTTAAAATTAAGTGGTATTTGTACAATTCTGTCACCCTTATGACGAATAAATTTGTAAATAAATGTTTTGTGCTCGTATTGTAACCTACATTTGCTATTGCCCGTACTGCTTTTTACTGTAAGGCTAAAAGGGATTCGGTATTTTTCTTGGTCGAGATTCTCCACACAAGGTGACAGTACTGTACGTGAGAAAGGAATAAAACCTCGTACATTACCAGTTTGGCTTTAGTAGGAACATAGAAATGTCTGTCTTTGTCTGTCTGTCTTTGGACTGCACATGTTGATAGTGCTCATCAAAAGACAGTGTATTAGAAAAATATACTCCCAATAATTTAAATATATCCACTATGTCAACTGAAATGGAAGCCATTTTAAGTTCGATATCTCTATAAATTTTCTTATTTTTAGGTCGAAATATCATAGCCTTAGTTTTCTTCGTATTTATGATAAGTTTGTTTTTCTGCGCCGAAGAGTGCATGGTATCAAGTACTGTATTAGTTCGTTCAATCAAGTCATTCGCACAAGACCCCGACAAAAATATACTGACCTGAGATTGACCTGAATATTTAGACCTTGTCTGCGTTTTTTTGTCCCCTAGTCTCGGGTTTTTAAGTTGTGGATCTATACCACCAGCTCGCTTGCTACCTCTTTATCCTCTTGTTAAAAATATACTGACCTCATCGGCGTATATTACATACGAGTCTGTGCGTGCTATGTCTATGATGTCGTTAATATATAAATTAAATAAAGATGGACCGAGAATGCTTCCTTGAGGTACCCCAACTATTATATTTTGCAAGTCTGATATATCACATGTAATTTGCACGCATTGCTTCCGATTAGATAGATATCTACAGAAAAGTTCAACTGCTTTACCCCGAATGCCATACCTAAATAACTTCTGCAAAATTATTTTGTGATCAATTCTGTCGAATGCTTTAGAAAAGTCTATAAACACCCCTAATAGAATATGTTTTTCCTCAAACTGTTTTAAAATCACCTCCTTCACATTCAAAATGGCCAGCTCGGTAGAACTGCCCTTCATAAAGCCAAACTGTGAATCCGATATAAGGTTGTGTTTTTCTATGAACACACGTAATCTTTTGTGAATAACCTTTTCTCGCCCTTTGGAGAAAACTGGCAACACCGACACTGGTCTGTAATTTTCCATATTAGTTTTGTAGCCACCATTAAATATTACCGATACCTTTGCAATTCGCATTCGTTCAGGAAACACGCCTGTTCATAATGCTAAGTTAAATATATATGCGAGATAAGGGGATAAAATGTCTATAGTTACTTTAGTGGTATAGTATAGTTTAGTAGTAGTATAGTATAGTATAAATACTTCGAATGCTATCATAATCGACACTTTTGGTATTGTTGAGAGAGCTAAACACTGAGAAAACTTCTTCTGTTTCATTAGGCACAAGAAACAGTGAAGTATTTACGCGGGATTGTAATGTTATTTCACTTTGTGTGAAAGGTATGTTTGGTAAATGCGTAAGGAAATCAGTAAATGTATCAGCTAGCCGTTTACCTGACATATGTTCATTTTCTATGTAAAAGGAGCCCATCGGTTCCCTCTCTTTACCTGTACCAGATATACGTGAGACCGCCAAGCCGATGCTTGGGGATTGGTGAATTTATCGAAGACGTGCATGAAGGCGGAAAATATGGGAAGCAGCGGGAAATATGGAAGCTAGGTTCGTGCTCGTTTCGTATAGGGTGTCATTGGACCCATGCGCTGCCCCACGTATTGCATAGTATGCATACCTCGAAACCTTCGTCGTTGGAGAGATGACGCAGAACACTTAACTTCGAGCAGATACCTCTTCTTCGTGTTCCAACAGCTCTTAATGTTCGCGCTATAGTTAGCTCAATTTCCAAATCTCTACTTTGCATACTCGTAGGTTTGAAACTGTTTAGCTCTTTTCTATCATACTGCTCTGTACATGGGCGCCAAATGCGCGGAGGCTTTGGTGGCTTCAGGACGCAGGAGCATTCCCAGGAGAAGCTAAGTCCTCTCAGGGAAGTCACCCAACTGACACTCAAAATGAACGTTAAGAGGGATATCCGACGAATCCCGAATGAACTTGAGAAGCATGTAAAGATTTGACTCTTCACACGGATTCGCGAACACAGAGTTCGAACAGGGTGTCTGCGGTTCCGTGTATGGAGGGGGCGACTATCCGTAAGCAGAATCATTGCGGCGAGAAGGGGGGAGGGGCTTTTGCAGCAGCACCCACTGGCAGACTCAAGCTCACCTCTTATGTCTCTGTGAAATAGAATTCGGAACTCGATATCGGTGGTTGTGCAGACTGAATGGAAGTTTACAGCTTTTGCTTTCCACGTCCTCTGTCAAGGACAACTCAGAACGTGTTTTCAATGAGTGAGTGACGTTCAAATTGTGCAAAACTCTGTACTTTTTTCTTCTTCTTGCGATTGCTATGAAGATTGCATTGTGAATTGCAAGATTGCATTATGAAGGTTGCATTGGACTAAAATGTTCCAACTTTATTTACATAGGACAGAACCTTAAAACGAACCTGGGTACGACTCAAACGTCCCAATCGCATGACTCGACCGCCGCCGATTTCCACCCTATTGAAAATATTTTCGGAGCCGCATAAGACGTCGACAAGTCGGCTCCAAACGCCCGCCGGGCCGGCAGGAGGAGTGCACTCGAGGATCGTGGAGCGAGTACTGCATTTCACGCATCTACAATTCAAACGGACCTGTCTTAAGAGGATTCACTACACCGAGTTCTAGTTGGCCTCCGAAAACTTTACGACTCAACGCTGTGCAGACTACACATGCGCCGGGTGAGTCCGAGGAAGGGCTTGTGTACGACAAGTATCAGACGCCTACTCGTTCGGAAACTATCGAGCCTTTTCATAGCTCCTAAGGAAGACCGATGGAGGCATGCAGTGTGCCATCAAAAAAGATGACTTGTAAGCCATGTTGAGCAAAGTACCAAGAGAAATACTTGAAGTAAAGTATTAATTACTTGCAAGCAAACGCCCGTTAAATACAGTAAGAACTCCTGTCACTGATAAATACTCTACGTAAAGTTTAAAGAGATGTGAAACGTTCTTTAAATACTGTGTACAACTGTGTGTTTTACTACGAAATACAACATATTGCTTTCATGCCACACCTTTTACCTATTTTTGGAGACTATGACGCACAAACATACGTTCAAATGTAACGATTTAGAAAGATCAACACGGGCGCTATATGCATAAGAAAACAACGCGGAAGAGTACGTTGAAGCGTGCCAATTTATCGGCTGTGATAGGATTGCGGACTACTTTATCTAAAATAGGCTGAGAAGCGCTGCTGTGAACACCACAATGAACACCACGGTGGAGGAACGGATGCGGTGTCGGCTGTCGTGCAGTGAGCTAGCAAGGCACGCAGAAGGATACCTCAAGTACCTCAAGTAAAGTATTAAGTATTATTCAACATAATTACTTAAAGTAAAAGTAAAAGTACCCCAAAAGTACTGCTTCAGTGCCCAGTACTTCAAGTACTACCCCTGCTCATAAGTGTTTCGGATATGACGAGGATTTGCTTGTGCTTAAGGATATGTTGGGAAGAGTCCTTTTGAGGAACGAACTAAATGGACCGATACTGCCAACTGTGTCAACGCGGTGACAGGGAAATATTTCACCGAGCTGGCGGTGAAAGAAAGAAACGATCACTTGCTCAACCTGTCTAAGAAGCAGGTTGAAGGACACCTGGCGCGGTAATTGCGATCTGGCTCATCGTATGCATGTTTTTCAATTAATACTGAACTGATTCTCCTGCTGTCACACGGAGTTCGTGGCGTACAGTAGTCTGCTTAAGTGTGAGCGCATCTGATCACGCCATGCCACACGGCGGCGCCTCTGTTGTTACTAGCATCCTTGCCCGCCGCCAGAGACCTGGCGACTCGGCACTCTAGTGAACGGACGCACTGTCGCCCCTGTGATTAGGTACACTCTAAATCAGATACCCCATAGGTACCGCATGTGTACCTCGTGAATAGTACCAAGAGCCGTCGTAAAAGGTACACATCCGGTACAAGAAGGCGGCAGGCCCTTCCCATCGGGTACATCACTATCCGCGTACCGAAAACTGCAAAGTCCATGAGGTACGGAACAGGTACCCAATGTTGTAGCCGTAAACAAAGAGTTGTACCTCCTGAATGAAAACTCGGTTCCTCGAAATGGGTTCTTGTGCACCTGATGAAGATTACTCGTTTGACGACATATGGATCCAGTGAGGACCTATTTAGATGCCGAAGTGTCCGACTTTAATACCTGCGAAATAGGTGTTGGTTTCGAATTTTCGAATTCGGTTTTGTTCTGCGGAAGCGGATGATGACAGCCCAGGTACGTAACACATTCACAAATCATTCACACTCGTGTTGATTGCATCTGAATCCATGCATTGTAATTTCAATTGTGGCTTTCTGGAAATACCATTTATCCGGTGTCATTTCCCCCGTTTACTGCACTGATGTTGCTGCGTTCGTTCATTGTGTTTGTGCCGCGCACTTCGCCTGGGTCTCGCCGTACGGTAGTATCGTTTCTCGTTGTACGTTTCCCGCTTTGGCTGGCCCGGATTCCTTCCGTCGCCCGTAATCTCGAAAGAATTGCGTAGATGCGTGAACTGGACGTCGGTGAATGAGCAGAAAGTTTGGAGCATAAGGGCTCCCTCAAAGTTGCTTTTTGCCTTCCCCTGGTGAACTGTACTGCTTTCACTTTCAGCGGTCAGAGTGGGTGCTTTGTCTTAGGTGCCGTGTCGTCAACGTTCTATAATCAGCACAAACAAAGACATCCGCGGCACGGTCCGAGGTGCGTGCACGACTTGTGAGTGCACGTCGTTCACCAGGAGCACGCAAGTCTGCAGATATGGCCCTTTCCCGCCTTGTGAGTAGTGCGGGCATTCGCCAGTGTCTCATGTCGGGCTTGGTGAGTACTTTTTTAAAGCTTAAGCTACAGACAGAGGTCCTAGCAACTGAAGGCTCACACTTGGAAGTTGCTCTTTGTTGTGTGCTTAACTTTGTAAAACAGGCGAGCTGCGCCGACAGGAGACAAATGCACAAAGAGAGCGATGAAAAGAAAACGGGAGGTTATTTTCGGGTTCTGGCTATTGGTGTTGTTGAGCTGGAGTTGCGAACACAGGGTACCACCTCAGTCAAACATAATTGCTACAAAGATAGCCCCCACCTCCCCCAAGCTTTCTTTTATCACTAGATTTCTGTATTCTAACTGCTGTTCCATGTCGTGAAAAGAACTAGCAGAGACCACAAAATACAAAACCTCTGCTGGAAAACACCTAACTGCCATGCCATGTGCCACGGAATTCGTGCCATGCAATTTGTGACTTTTTGTTCTGGCCGCATCTATTTTTCCCATGCATGCACATATCCAGCTCACTTGTTCCTATGCAAGATATTTTTGAGGGCGCAGCACACTTTTCTCAAGCTGAGCCCACCCAAGAATGAACTATTTCGGAACAACAACAGTCGGGCCAGCCCCCTTCGTTCCACACTGCTACAGATGTTGCAGCTTAGTCAAACTACAATGTGTTTCCGTAGGCTAAAGGTACAAAATGTATTTGACCTTTACAAAAGCGTCAGCTGTAATGGCTATCTGTTCACAGAAAGTTTGGCCTCACCGTGTTCTATGATCCCCGACAAGGAGCTGCTTCAAAGCAAAACAGCTGCAACAGGTTGGCCTGAACTTGTGTTTAACTGCAATGGGTTTCACTGTGAGAAGCAGGTGCTTCACGAAGGCCCCACTGCATGGATCTGTGCCCACACACAAAAAAACAGAGTGAAAAAAACAGGAGGAGTGACTTCTCCTTTCCCATGGCCTGAGTGTGTCAACTGCAACATGATCGTAGCGACATCTTTGGACGGTTTGGAACAAGTCTAACGTGTAATGGACGCAGCTTATTTCAGTATAGGTTCGGCCAAAGTAATCGCAGTTCATGTTTCTTAGTACTGCTGCATAATTTGGTCAGCATTCGAGTTGGCAAGTAGCACGAAAAGTGAGCTATTTTCCCTTAGAAAAACATGGGAAGATGCAGAACAGAGAGAGGTAGAACATTGTGGTGCTGCGATCCATCCAATCACACTCCCGGTCTCTCTCTCTCAAGTTGATGTACTGTGGTCGCACACTCTTGCTCGCTTTTATCGCGTGTTTGTTCTCCTGTCTCTCTTACTCCACATGCCCGAGAGCGAGCGGGCTAGGCTGGGCCAGGCCTCGGTGCTTTACAGGATGGTGCAGTGCACTTCTCTAGCCTCGTGTCACAGAATTCAAACAACAAAACTATTGGCTGGAAGGTTGCACAGGCAGTGTCTGACTTGAACTCTGGAAATTGCCAAGTGAGCCACACTTGCCACGCTTGCTAAGTTCACCCACCATAAAATATGTTCCATGCGGTGTTGAAACAAACGTCGCTACTTTGCCACTCCGACTGTCCAGCAGGGCAAATGCTGCCGACAAAGAAGCAACAAAAGGAAGATGACGAGGTGATGGCTGTCTCACCTCCTTGCTGTTGTGAGAGGGGAACCATTCGAGCTGCTATCGGAAAGGGAATCAAGGACGCAAGTGTAACGTGATGTTACCATGCTCCCTTGAGAGCATCTTTGTTGGACGACTTTTTCCTGTTGGACAGTGGTAGTGGCCAAGTAGCAATTTTTCTGTATTTTTCAGTGACTTCTAGTACCGGATGGAGCATACTTTCTGTTTGATTTGGGGAGACTCTAGCTGCAATTCCCGCCTTTGGGGGCCAAAACGTATTATTCACTTGGCAATTTCCATAGTTGTGATATTTTTGCACCAGAAAATTTCAAATCAAACTCAAACTCAATTTCCATAGTTGTTCAAGAAATTAAATTTGCCACAATTTCGAATTCACGTGCATCAAACAGTTGCAATGAACAACAAAAGGAAAGTTAGGTAGCAAGCGAGCTGGTGGTGACGATCCATGACTTGAAAACCCGAGACGAGGTAGGGACGAAAACAGACATACACAAACACTTGAGACCGTGTTTGTGTATGTCTGTTTTCGTCCCTACCTCGTCTCGGGTTTTCAAGTCATGGAACAACAAAGGCTGTCCAAGATCAGACGCCATTGACAAATAACCTTGCAGCCAATAGTTTTATTGTTAGAATTTTTTGGCATGTTATTTGGATCACCTTGTGTGTATAAAGATCACATTGCTGTACATGATAAACCAGCCATTCTTTTGCTAGTCGTAGTAATTTCGAAGTGCCACTGATGAAGATTATTTCTGTGAAGCTTTACAACCACGCCTTTTTTTGGAGACCCGCTCGAATAGTGATGAGTTTTCTGGTGGAGTTAAATAGGTCTTACTGGATCAATACGATTCTGAATGATTTTCGAATAAGAACTAACACCTAGCTAATCCATCCTGTTCCATGGTCGTGCAGCAGAGGAAGAGTTCAGGGGAGCTATTTTCGTCAAAGTAATCGACCTGGGTTACTTTGTGTCTCGCTTATCACTGGTCGTTACGCGAAGGCGTGAAGAACAGAGGTGAATGCCACGCGTCCTCAACCAATAGTCGAGCCCTTGATCCTGCAATCTTCGCGCATTATCGGAATGCCCATATCACAGCGAGGCCGCTCTTCCGCGTGTTCTCATCGGAAGCGGAAGGTTGTAGGTGGTATCATGAAACAGAAAGTTGTGCCGACGTGCAATATGTGCGCGTAGAGTGCATAGCCTACAGTGTGGCGCCACTTGAGTCCCAACGTGGCGAAATGCGCAATGTTTTGCAATCTATGAACATGAAGGTTATTCCACAGTGAACGGAATATCATAACATCACATTAATCGTAATACACGTTTACACCTATGCGCCACGCTTTTTCCTCCTTTTCCCCCTGTCGTTTATTTCAGTATAGCACATAGCGCCCGGATGTCGTAGGAAAGCGCGACCTTCCTATTATTCATGCGCTAGAGACACCGGTGGACAACGGCTAGGTATACCGGCTAGAGATAAATAAGGGCAGATTCTATGGGCGGAGTGTGTTCTGGTAGCTCTGCCCAACAGTTTGTGACGTAAAGTAATCGAGCTCGGTTACTTTTGACGAGAATAGCTTCCCAGTTCTCCCAAGTCCCCATGCTTAAGTTTCCCTTGGGCAAGGAAACATGGTCAAACTGGGTGAAATATTTTTTTTAAATCTCCCTCTTCGAGTACGTTTAGTGCGAAAACAACAGACAAGATCCGTTTGAGTACCATTATCACCTCGGAAACGGAAAAGCTATCCACTGATGACTTCGCCCGGTGACATAAGCTATGAAAAGTGATTCTCAGCTGGATTGCAATGGAGCAACCTTAGCGCATGCCTCTGCTTGTTTCAAACCTGAACACGTTCGAAAGACTAGTGCTTGTGAACTGCGACCCCATCCGCTGTAAAGGTACTGAGTGTTTTTTTTTTTTGATTGCGTGTTAGCGCCGCGAAGCAACTGTGGCTATGAGCGGCGTACGGATGTGGACAGACGAAGAGAGGACAGCAGGAAGGAGTGGGGGACAAGGGGATTAAGGTACTGAGTGTGGTGCGGCCTACTTTGCAAATGGAACAATCACGAGCTTGCTTTAGAATTGTTGAGAAGTTGAACAGTTTCTTCCCTGAAGTGTGATAATGAACAAACTTGATTTCAGATGCCCAAACGTCCGTAGCTGCCATAACTACAGGTGCCAATGACGAACTGATTGACGACACGCATGAGGCAGGTCCGTATCAGAGCTAACATGTGCTGTGATGAAACAATATAAAGAACTGCTCACATTATAATTCCCAAATGCACTATCTATATACAGGCACCTTAAACAGTCCTCAGGAATGACCTACTGCGTTTGGAACTCCAACGGTTTTGCAGTCTCTTGAGAATGCTCAACGTCCCCGACCAGAACAGTCCGCAGCAGAAAAGGTGCTGAAAATTTGTGGTTACTGCGGATTCTCATCTACGAACTATCAGCGTTTTAGGGTGCACCGTAAAACTTTCTCACCTTCTACTCGCTCCTCATTCATTTGTCCACATTGTCATAGCAACATACGCTATGCTAAGCGTTTCAAGGAGCATGTTCTTACTTGCCGTGCGGTGCTGTCTGCATCATATTCATCTACATCCACTGACACTTTGGGTTGCAAATAGACATGTCTGATACGCGTGAGAGTCAAGATCGTGCCGCTGACTTGGATTTCGAAGCTTCTGCTGGAAATGTTCCATGCGACAACGTTGAGGCACTTCTGTCAGATCTTTGTCGCACCTTGGAAGGCCAACACCGTTCCTCAAAAAAGGCAATTGATGCAGTTGTCGAAGCTGCAACGGATATTATGGCATTTTACAACATCCCTTGTGACCTTTCCGCACTGTCTTCCGACAAGGATAGGAAATCTGAGTACACGAAACGTGGGATTTATGTTCGGCCCGAACAGATAGTTTTACCTGATTTTCCATCAGGCATATTATGTTCCACCCAGGGGACTGCTTTAGAACCTGCTAAAGCCCTCTGAGGTATACAACTGGTTGTCACAAAATGTGGAAAGTCCTTCTACAGGTATGCTTGAGACTTTCATGATGGGCTGCGAGTGAAATCTCACCCAGCTATCCTGGCATAATGTATAACGTCCTCAAAATGCTCCTCTACTGCGATGACATAGAGGTAGCTAACCCATTCGGAATGAAGCGAGGAAATAGGGGCAAACTGACTGTCTTTTACATTATTTTTGCAAATACGCCCCCTTTCCTACTGTCACAGATATTAAACATATTCTTGCTTGGTGTTGGCAACTCCAAAAGCTTGAAGTCTACAGAGGCCAAGGAAGCCCTCCTAAGGGAGTGTATACAGACCGTAAACTGTCTCTCATCAGATGGAATGACTTTTGTCACACTGAAAGGAGAAGAGCTCTTTCACGGAGCACTTATTGCACTTATGGGTGACAGCCTTGCTTGCCACAATATGGCAGGCTTCAAAGAGTCCTTTGGGCCAAATGTTCTCTTAAGTTGCCGCAGATGTAAAGTGCCCTCAACAGAATTAACAGAGTATAGCTACCACACGCAGTGCCCTCTAAGAACAGACAGGGAAATACCGAAACAAGTTGATGAGCTCAGAACAGCACCAACAGAAAACGAGCGCAGGAAGCTCTCCGCTACATATGGTTTGAATGGTGACTCTGTTCTAACCAGGTTTCAAAACTTTTCACTCATAACCGACATCTTGTTTGATCCTATGCACATCCTGCTAGAAGGCATTGTTGTCAAGGGAGTCTCTGTTTTCTTCAGATATTGTGTGCGTTCTGCATGCTTGTTCACACGTAAGGCTTTAAACGATCAGCTGCAGAATTTTAAATTTCATAGTAGCGTAAGTTCCAGCGATCATCCACGGGTGCTTGAGGCTGACCTTTCTTTGGTGACATCTGCAAGTGCGGCATCAGTACTGATTTTGCACCTTCCATTTATAATGGATGAACTTGTACCTGAGGGTAGTCATACATCATCCCTTGTCCTCCTGAGCCTGATTGTTCAGGTGTGTTTCTCACCAGTCATGAGCGTGGACTGCTTAACTGATCGGCAAACAGCAGTCGCAGATCACAGCAGTCTGTATATCGAGTGTTATGGTGCCTCCAACTTTATTCCCAAGATGCACATGATGGTGCACCTGGTAGAGCAAATAAGGCAGTTTGGGGCATTGAAGCACAATTCAACAATGAGCTGTGAGACAACCAATGCTATTCCAAAGTCTAAGAAGTTCAGCAACTTTAAGAATTTGCCACATTCAGTTAGTGAGCTCTACCAAGTGCACTCATCTGTGAGTCTTTAGAAAGGGTCTGGTGCTCCAAAGAAAGAGTACTGCATCAAGCAAGACGCTGAGCAACCTGCCATCCCTGTTACTGTCAATGAGCAGATGGTCTCAGCAGGCCTGCCAGCAGAGCTGCTCGGGACTGATGTCACATGCATGTTTGGCACCGTTATCAATAATGTTGCTGTTAAAGCAGGGGATGTTCTTATCTGCGGTACCCCCACAGCTGTGTTAGATTTGTGAAAGTAGTGCAGATACTATGCTGTGACAGCACCAAGTACCTCTGCACTAAACTGATGATGAAAAAAGAGTTTAGACGCAAAATCAATGCGTTCGTTCTTCAACAAACAGAGCATGACGTTATCTTGTCTGCTGAAGGCCTCCTGTATCCCTGGCCATGTTTTGTATATTCTAAGAATCGTGAAGTCATTTGCATACCGAAATGCCGGCATTTTGTGCCATAGTGTAGCTTGGATGTGCTTCACTTTTTTTTTGTTCAGTGAAATGATTCTGTATCAGTGTAAAGTTTATGTGGTAAAGTCATGGTCAGAAATGCGTCACTGGCATCTTTTTCTTTCTGTTGATCACCGTTCACAGCCGAAATTACCACAGTTTTCATTGATGGTGCAGCCTCTCCTAGATGGGAAATGCCTTCCCTAAAAAATGAAAACGGTCCTTCGCCAACAGCTCCAGGATGAACTGATAGATTATCTGGAGTAAGTAGAACACAGCAAAATGCCTTCTTCGATTGGCATAAATACGGGCCAGCTGGTGGAATATAAACATGATAGAGAAGGATAATAAAAATTTTGCGTTTACATCGCAAGTCAACTACAGTCATAAGCGACGCCACAGTGGTCGGCCTGTGGATTAATTTTGCCCACCAGAGGGTTCTTTAACATGCGTGAAACCTCACACATGGGACACACTGCTTAACGTCCCTCCCAAGGGCAGCGTGCATAAGCAATTCATACCCGCCACCGAATTGCTAGCCCCGTCGGCCAGGATCAAACCTGTGTCCTTGTGATTGGAAGGCCGGCACTCTACCAACCGAGCCACCAAGGTGGCAGACAAGGGTCCAAGGCAGGGGTTCCTAAATTTCGTGATTTTCAAGCCAGAATGGGCGCCTTCTCTGAACTCCTTATGCTATGGCAGTAGAGAGAAAACACACACCTGATGGCCAGGTGGTGTTCTTTCTGCAAAGGCATCGAAAGGTGTACTAAGTTTGCCTCCACGTTCGCAAGTTGCCGCAGCTGATGCTCCTTGGAGGTCATAGAGCCAGTGCTCAGTGCCGGTTCGGCTATTGAGTGGGAGCGCGATATCCTGATCAGTACCAGTCAAAAAAATTGTCGGCATATGTGAATAGTGATTTTTTATTTTGAATCGGACATGAACGAATAATGTCCAATTCGCATTGAAGGCACATAGTTTTCGAATCGAATACGAATTATTCATGAGCACCTGAAAGGTAAATTTTCTTACATGAACTACAATTCAGTGTTTTTAGTGCATAACTGCATGCTTATCTTGTTTTTTTTTTACCTGGTTCTACTTATGTCCTTGGGGGAACCTCAAACATTACGTTTTGAAAATACAGTGCCTGATGGGTGTACAGCATTGTGTTATTGTGACTAAGCTTTCGAATTTTTCTCCTAGTGAGAATCAACTTCTAATAAACCAGGCGCCATGGCAGCTTAGACAGCAGTACAAGGCACTTGAACGATGTCTGCTCCAATCTTATCCATGCATGACGTGGCCGAATGCTAAACCTGGCTCAAAAGCAGAAAGAAATACGAAACACTGCTGGATATGCCCTTGTTCATGCAGTACCGTTATTACAGTACTAAGTAGTCTGGTGCATTTCTTGCTACATGTTCCAATTTATGGTACAATAGACCATATTCTCAAGCCTCATGCTTTACACACTATTCTCTTTCAGAGTGTATTCGTGCACAGACCCTTACTGAAACGCAAGATACGGAGGCTGAGGGCGAGGCAGAGCAAAAATAAGCATGCAGCAGCTGATGCTCAATCTGCTATGGTTACAGGTGCAGATGACATCGAAATTTTTGATAGCAACATGAGCTGTGATGAGGCGCTAAAGGAACTGCATGTAAGTGCGGTTGACTGCTCAGTTAAGTGGCCCTGTGTATGGTGTTATAGTTATATGTTTATGCTCCTCAGTGCTGGCTGTGACATGTTCGTCTTCATTATTGATTGGTCTGTTCCATTCATTGTTAATCTGAGTTAAATATGGTGGTAATGATGCAAAGCTTAAAATGAGACTTATTGACGAGCTAAATAAGAGGACATGCTGCTGTTCCTGTAATCGTAATGACTAGAGACCAGATCTTAAGGCAAAATGCATATTTTTCCTTTGCCTCCCTATGGCACCTGCTCAGTAAATAAGCGTTAATCACAAGTTAAGAAGCATTTTAAATACAATTTGTTAGTGCCTATATTCGCTTCTTGTTCCTAATGACTTCTGTATTTATGTGTATTAGTTGCACAATTAACAGTTTTATACCTTCTTATGGGTATTCTTTTTTATTATTATTATTATTACCTGTGTAATAGGTGGATGGTGTAATGAAAGCGACACCTGTTCTGAGCTCGTGAACCGCCATCTATCCACACAACGGCAGGTGGACGTTCTATCCGGACAGATCGTTCACACGGCTTGTTCTTGTTGAATTATACTTACATATACTGTTGCGTAATGCATGTAGGCAGCGAGGATACCAAAATGAAGTCAGTGTTTTTCGCGTGCCGTTGCAGCAACGGTAACTGGAATGCTGACCAGGCAAACAACTGTACCGAGCACTGTCAGGCTGTCTAGCTATTGTAAACATTTCTGGTCAGAAAGCTAGTAGGATGGTACAGCTTCGTAGCTAGGAGACAGTGTATGACTGTCACTGAATCCCACACATGGATAATACATCATAGAAGAGCATGCATAATGATTCAACAAATTAATCCACAGACCGAGCACTGTGGCATCGCTCATGATCCTGGTTGTCTTGTGACATAAACCACGAATTATATAAAAAAGAAAAAAAACTTACGGAATCAAGCACAAAGGAAATGGGAAATAAAAAGCAAAAATCCTATTGCGTTGCTCGGGTGCGGTATTTAGCACCAGAGTTAAAAATATAAAGGTACCTTTCAGAAATAACCTACCATTAACTGCGTTTCGTACTGCATGCTTCACCCACTTGCAGCTCAAATTTCAGAAATTTCAGATTTACAGCCATTTTTGACTGGAACCAAAGAGCATTTCTTCTTTCCCGACTCCATCTTGGAGCTTCTGGAGCTTGCAGCTTATTGCTTTCCAAATGCGTTTCCAAAGCACCTTCCCAGCACAGGGGTCGCATGTAAGAGGCATGTCATGACGACTGTACGTAAACCATTGTGTCTAATGTTTGTGTTCCCGCTAGGGTGGTCAATCAGAATATCCTGAATCCCAGGATTTCTCCAAGAAAATCCTGTGATTTCAGGATTTTTAGGAATATTTTGTTTCACCTCTTAGAGGAGGATCTCAGACTCAAAATGAGCCATAGGGCGCATTGACCATTGCCGAGGAGCCGGAGGGCCAATTACCAGCAGCGTGCCCCTCCTGCCACGGAAAGAAGCAATCGTCACATGTCTTTGTAGTGCTGCACACACATGTATTCACAAGCGGAAGAGCCTGCACTGATTTGAGCGACGTTGAGGCAGAATTAATGCGTCGAAGGTCTGTCGTGTTCTGCTCACGAGTGTTTTCTCGGCACAAACCATTGTCAAATAAATTCTGCAAACCCTACATAAGCTGTTCGAAAGGAAGGCGTTCTCAGATGCTGTAAGTGGGGTACCGATAATCAAGATGCAGCAAGAGGACAATACACTGAAGAAATGCAGACAAAATGCGCAAACGTTTCTTGTGTCAGCAGCGAATTAAAGTTTCAGCCTGATTATACGGACCTAGCAGCTAGTCCTGATCGATTAATTTTACGTGACTGCCATGAAATCGTAGTTGTGGCAATAAAGTGTATTTTTACATACTGGATTTATGTCCAGTCTCCTTCATGCTAGTTGTGGAAGTACCATTCCGTTCATTTGGCGATTACTTCAGATCATAAACAGGGTATATCCGTTATGTAAAACGTCAAACGCCAGCAGCAGTCAAATCTGAAGCAAGATCACTCCAGACAGTGAGGAGGTTGTCAAGGGGAGATGTCTACACCAGTTAGATTCAGTTTGTTTTCACTGCTAGCGCCACGCCCGCTTTGGCACAGGGAAGCGGAGCGACATCGGCAGCATCAGCCAAGATGGCGGAGCCCGTAGTGTGTCTGGCAGGGCCTCGTTTTCGTCGGAATGTTTTATATTTTCCTTCTGTCTTCTTCCGATTTGGAATACTCTATGTTACAGCCGCGAACTCTTACAGATGAAGTGAACAAGTTTGTGGTCGCAAATACAGGATGTCAGAAACTTACATGTGTTGAACGTTAGTGTAGTTGCTCCTTTTGTCCCTGGAAAGTTTTCGAAACTCATGGGTGTTGCCTTCGTAGATTTGTTTTATCTTTTGTCATGCGTGTTCCCGTAATTTGATTCAGTGCTATTTCATTCACACGACTGCAAATATGATATGTGCATGTGACGATGTATCGGGGTACAGGTTCTTTCGCGTGGGACGTCAAATACGGTGTGTGCGTGTGCTGAAATTTCGATGTACGTTAAAGATCCTTCAGATGAATAGAATTAATCCACTCACTTACGATCATAGTTGCCTCGTGACGTACAACCACGAATACTCGAATTATCAAATTGTACTGCATCCTATGCACGTATATTGCGGCTAGGAAACCCCTCACTCATTGCTAGCTCACGTAGAAGTGCTGCTCACAATGGGGCAACGTTGTGTTATACGTTTTATGGGCCTTGTTTGTGCAGGGGTATTGATAGTATGCTATCACGCATACTACCTCTGTTACACGCCGCTGCCTTTCCGTCGGTTCGGATGCACCTAACAGCAGTTTTTACGAAACTACATGACAAATGGAGTCCATAGCCACCACAAAACAAATGAAGCTGTAGGTGATCTTCCTGTCAAACACCTGCTCCAGAAGCGCCTCTAAATTATTAAATAATGACCAGCGTTATATCTCTGCGTGAAAAAAGTACGCTTTTGGGGCATGCTGTTTTGCTGAGTGTTTTGAAATTGGTGTTCTACTTTATGTTGCAGGCATAATGACTGCATGTTCCAAATACATTCATTGGCTCACAGAAGTTTACTATGTTTTCTGCCGCTATCCAATGTACTGTTATCTAATGCGTCGTGCTCACTGTTGTGTTTTGTGTTTCAGAAGATGTCCGCTAACAAATTGTGAAAGCATCTGCTGCAATAGTGCCGGTGAAAGACGTCGTGCTTCCCGTTGCGAATATTCCCACCTTGAGAAGCATGACAGCTCATTCGTTGTACAGAAGCAGCGTCATTCGTTGTCGTTTCTCATTATGCTCCGCATTGGTTAATAGTGTGCATTCATTACGCCGGCTATCGCCGTTGTATATAGCATTTCAGAATCCACTTATCTAGAGCAGAATCATTTGACGTGTCATCAGGGATTTTGTAGATATATTCAAAAGTGTGTTGCATTGGAGAATAGTTATTTTTGCCTTTTAACTTTGAAGTGTCCTTTAAGTATTCTTTGACTTGTGACCAAGTGTCACAAAAACATGAGACACGCATACTTCATAGAAACCTGCGTGTTGAGGGTAATACTCCACCTGTGGTGGGGGGGGGGATGCCACATACACGTGTGAAAACCTTTGCACTCCAACTTTCTTGTCTAATCTCTCCCGCCTTCCCTTATGAGAGAATGATGTGTGCGAGTGCGGAATAGACATGGTTTGCCTATCATACCTGTGTTGTGTGTCTCGCATATTACAAATGTAAATTACTGCGAGGAAACGCGGCTTCTGTATAGATATCTCATCAGCACTTCCATACCCTCTAATAGTACACGAATCTTATTACAACACTTCCCAAAACATTGAACGTGCTTTATATAAATACGCAGGCAGTAGCAACGCGATACATGTCTCATACAGCAATTCCCACCCCCTAAATCCCACGTGAGCTAAGACGTAAATTTTTTTTGTGTGTAACACTATTTGTGCTATAGCCAGGAGAAATCAGGAGGATTTCGTTTATCATCTTCTCTACGTTTATATTCCAATTATACAGGGTGCGTCACGTAAGACTGACCAGAATTTTTTATAAAAAAGCTATGGGAGCAGCACAGGTGTTGTTTTTGCAGTGGAGCTCTACAACCAGGCGGACATCCTCTGGAAGAGAGTATGACTAATTACCTGAAATGAAATTATCTACCTGAAATGAAATTACTAATTACCTGAAAGAGAAATGACTAATTACCTGAAATTCATTCGTTGCTGCTGTGCCATTAAAATACTAATCATCATCATCATCATCATGAAATTCATTAATTCAATTTTTAATTAAGGAATTTCGGGCAAAAGCGCGACAGTAGATTGTGAGACTATCCTCGCTAAACACCATTCCACGTTTAAAAAATCCTGAAACACGCACGTGCGCTAAAATATCCATCCCCGAATTGTTGTATGCAAATGAGCCGAAACCCAAAAAGCCCGCCTGAGAAGCGATTCACCCACGCCGACGGAGGTTTATCTGGACCGGAAAACGGTTTATCTGGACCGGAAAACGGTTTATCTGGCCAGCTGAGCGGCACCTACTCCAATTATCTTCACCGCTGCAAATCACGTGGCCCTCTGACGTGAAATGAGTGCTCTACTCCCCGCGTTCCCGGTCGCCGGTTTCGGTTCACTTGCATATCAAAATTCGGGGATGGATATTTTAACGCACGTGCGGGTTTCAGGATTTGTTAAACATGGCTTGCAACCAGGATAATCCCTCTATCTGCCATATCGCTTTTGCACGAAATCCCCTAATTAAAAAAGTTAATTAATGAATTTTAGTTAATTAGTCATCTCGTAGTTGCACACTTTATTCGAGAGGATGTCCGCCTGGCCGTAGAACTCAACTGCAGAAACAGCCTCTATGCTGCTCGTAGTGTTTTTATAAAAATTCTGGTCAGTCTTACGTGAAGCATCCTGCATGTGCTGGTTTGTTTGCTAGCTGGTAACTTGCTTTCGTTTTATTCTCGTTACCTAGGGTTACCTCGTACCCTCGAAGTTACCGATATGTGCCTCACAGGACAACAAATACGTGTTCTGCTCCCAACTTGTATATCCTGTTCACGAAATGCTCTTTCTCATTATTCTGTCTTTTTCAATGCAGTTCCTGAGCGCAAATCAATCATGTAGCATTCCATCTTTCATATACATGTCAGACTTACCAAGCCTTCGAATATGTCTCTAAGGATGCAACTACACGTCCTGCTTGAAGCATGAAGTGGCTTTTTTCCTGTGTGTTCTAAGGAGAACGGGACTACCCCGGACATTTGTATAGACATTTCAGTGGAAGAATTCCATTCCTTTACTGCAGAAGTTATATTTTTACCTTAATAGCTCTAACTTATTTTAACTCCCGCTATGTGTGTTGGTCTCTCGTATAATTTCTGTACTGTATCTCAACTCTAAACAGACAAATGATTGCAGAGGGTTATAACACTCGATTTGTACACTTAGGTAGTTCTAGATGGTTCATTAACAGCTTTGTTCATAGTACGAACATAAATGATTCCGGTTCCGGTATCTGGGATCATCAATCGCGCCTCAGTTGGTACTTGTAATTCAGAGAAGGAATTACAAATACTTAGAATAATCTGAAAATATTTTATTCAAAAAACAACCAAGCAACAAGTTTCCACAGGCTATGGGTGTACGCTGCGTGCCTTCACTAGCTGTGCATTCTCTCTCGAAATTGCCCAATTTCATTATCATAGTTCACTATCGCTGGTTCGGTTCCTCAGTTCCAGTTGCCTCCAGTTCATGCTACCTAAATACACTGAAAAAAAAAAAAAAACTTCATGTATTTCTAGAAAGGGTCTGACTCGTGTGTCTAACCTCAACTGTATGTGACTGATAATATGGTAACATCTGTTTTTTGTTGTTTTTCTTGTAATTCTCGTCCAGGAACAACGCAGCCAATATCAAGACGGAATGGAGTATTCCAGTGTTCCTTCTGTCCTTATGCATCGAAGCGCATATCACATTTGCGTAGACATGAAAGGTCGCACACAGGGGACAGACCGTTCACGTGTGGCATCTGCAAGATAGGTTTTTCCCAAAACAGCAACCTCGTTCGGCACTTACGTCGACACACAGGAGAGAAGCCTCATAAGTGTCAGCTTTGCTCAAGGTCCTTCACGGAAAAGAAAGATATGTTAAACCACAAGAATACACACAGCAACATCAAACCACATGCGTGCGGTATCTGTGGGAAATCATTCAAGGCACGACAGCGATGTACCGGCACAAGGCTGTTCACAGCGGAAACACTCGATGTGTGATTTGTTCTCGGTCGCTCTCGAGGTACAGTCGTCTAATGGAACATATGATGCAACACACAGGAGAGCGGCCTTACAAGTGCGGTGTCTGTTCGAAAACATTTTGCAGAAAAGGCAACCTCAGAAGGCATCTCCACCGTCACGTGAGGAATGCATTATAATTATGCTAATGTTCTTCTCTGCATGTTCCTCGTTTTTTTTTTTTTTCGTTTTTTTCATTGTACTATTGCGAGCTGCAATGTAACATATTGCAGCCTATGTAGTATGTATCCTTGTTATTTTCCTAATTAAAATTGAATGTGAAATGTGAACGTGAAAACAAATTTAGGAGGGGGTCAGGACATCCTGACCCTCTCTAGATCCACCCCTGCCTAGAAATGTGCGCCACAAACACGATCAGTCGATGGCACAGCACCATCTTTCCATTTCGGCAGTCCGGTTGCTTCGTACCACCGAAAACGGTTCGTTTCGTTGCTCGGAAGCGCATGACGTTGGATGCACTGTGAATATTGATTTCAATCGGAGCAACCAACCACCCAACATCCCCCCGACATGTCGGCGAAAGACACACACACATAACTACAAGTACGGTAAGCCAGGATACAGACCAGGAAGCCGCTGCACCAAGCAATCGAAGTGACTAAGCTGTCTGAGCCAGGCCAGCGAAAAAAGAAAACCTTAGATATTCCGGAAGCTTCTTCGTGATCTGTGTTCAGGCCGACAGAACCCGGCAACAGTCGTGGTTACCCTTGGACCGACAGTCATGCGCAGGCGAGCAGAAGCCGAGGATATACAAAAGGCCGAGTTGGTTTAACATTCAGAAAAAATACTTTCATCCATACCACGGTCATGAAGGTCACCGCAGTGAAGCGCATGTGATGGGTTCGCCAGGTTTGCTTCGACTATACGACACCACCTGGCATGACAGTGAAGACATGGACATTTCCGTCACGAAGATCAGACGTCACGAATGACGTCTCTCGTTCCTGTGTCCCAGTTACGTAAAGTTGCTCGCAGTTTCTCAGCTCTGCAGCTTGCCACAGTGTGGCGCCAAGTGTATTGTCTTCGCTGCTCCGTTTAAAATCTCTCCCGGAATCTCTCTGTCTGTCAGACAGACCACCTCTGAGGCCTATGGACATCTTCCCTTCCGAGCACTAAGGGTACATCATGCGATACTCTCACACATAATCACATGAGCAGTTCGACGTTTAATTCACAACGGTATCACAGCTTTCTATGATTTCTTAGAAATGGCAACGTATTGGAGAAAGCGCACCACTGGGTTGCTGAGCTCAGGCAAAGTAAATTCGAGAAAAGGACTACCATACACGCATTTTGTCTATTTTGTTGGTTCTGAACTGCGACTGATGTCGTGTTATGGTGTCCCAGAGATTGCTAAAATAAGTCCTGAAATGTGCACATGAGAACACGTCGTATGAGGTCATTGTGTCCAGGAACAGGAAAGTGAATGTTGGTAGCCTTTTTTCATGGTGGCTCGCTTATGGTCAACTTGATGCCACCGCAGAACTTGTACCGCAAGAACGAACGAGGGAACAGTCCTCTATTTAAGCGAGTGTACAGTAGATGATGATGTTCCCCTCTCGGCTATTGGATGTCCGCAGCGGCCCGCTGCCTGCTGCTTTCGGAAGTTAGCGAAACATGTATATGCAGTACGTACAAGTTCTGGAGCAGTTGAACGAGTGTTCTCTGCACCCAGCCTGATCAAGACCGTGAAACGAAACAGGCTGCATCCAGCTAAATTGGAGCAGCTGGTCTTTCTGAACAAGAACCTGAGAGAATAAGACTGCTTACGCACGTTGGGCGGATGTACTATTGAGTTTGTTATAACACAACTGCGGTGTGCAGGATGCAGCCATCACATTTAACGTAACATAATTCCCGACAGGTGGCTTTATCATATGTGCCGAGTAGGCGTGTTTCACAAATGTTACACCGATATCCACGTGAAAGTAAAATATCAGCTTCAACCTTCGCATCGCTATGTTGGCTGTTGATACTCTCCGCTGCAGGTGACGTTTATAGGTGTTTGTACCATGTCACGGGTCTTATCCAGCGAATGCATGCAGTAATTGTATACCTTGTAGACATGGTCAGATGCATGCTACAGTTATTTCGGGAACTTTAGCCCCCGGATTCGTTGACGGATTTCATAAATCCGGATTTAAAACCGGATTTGATTTAGCACACCAAAAACAAATTCGGATTGAAAATGATTTGATTTGTTGCCTCAAGTTTAAATCCGGACTTGATTTGGATTTGATTTGCGGTGTTCCAAAAAAACATGGATTTGATTTAAATCCGATTTGACTCGTTAAATCCGCAACACTGATCTACAGCACCGATCAAGATGGCGGAATGTGTAGTTTGCTTAGCGCGGCTTCGTTTCCGTTATTACAATGTTTTATATTTTGCTTCTGGCTCTTCCGAGTTGGAATACTGTGTGCGTTACAACCTCGAGCTGCTACAGATGGTGAGAAAGACTGGAGTCAGGCATAGTGGACGTGCAGAACTTGCGTGTGTTGAGTCGTAGTGTAGGTACTTCTTTTGTCCTTGGAACGTTTTCGGAACGATAACGATTGGAACGATAGTCCGTTGTCTTCGTAGATTTGTTTTGTCTGCTTGTCATTCGAATTCCCGTACATGCACAGTGCGGTGTAGTGCCATTTTGGTTTACATGAGGAGAGCAAATATGGTATGTGCACAGTGTGTTATACCCTGATGTTGCGATTCAAGCCCGGCCGGGGACGCCAGCAACTTGGTGGTAGGGTACAAGCTGCTCAGATACGCAGTCTTGCGCGAGGGACGTCATATGCTGTGCGCAATGTCCTGAGGTGTTGATACACGTTTTAGGATTCTTCAGCTGGGAAGAATTAATTCTCACACCGAGCGTTGCGGCGTCATTCGCGATCACATTTGTCCCGCAATGTAATACCACGAATTCTCGAATTATCAACAGTCTGTTGTGTCCAACGCTCGTATATCGCGACTAGTAGTCTAGTTATCAACAGGCTAACTCACGTACTAGTGCGTGCTCCTCAGAGATATGAGCCCTGTTCGTGCAGGGATACTGCAAGTTTATCTTTGTCAACTACAAAGAAGGTCAATTATTGTTCCATTGGATTTTATATGCTTCATTGGTTAATTTCGGGAATTTTAATTTCAATGTATACGTATACTACCCTATTACGTCGCTTGCCTTTCGACGGCTTGGATGCTCTCAGAAGGACGTTTTACGAGCTGCATGAGATCGCCCCCATATATTCTGAACCGAGTATTGTGCATAATGCGGCACTTTTTTTTTTCAGTTTCGAAGCGCGGATCGCGATACTTTTATACATTGGGATTGGGAATGGATTTCTGTTACAGATTTATCGTAACGGGATCTGTGCATCGATACCGGTAATTCTGCTATGCCCCCGTGTTTACGGATCTCTTATTTTTGCTCATGGTGACTGGTCAGCGTAGCGTGTACAGACGAAAAAATTTGAACGCCAGCTACTGTTATAAGTCAACCAAGGTTTCTAAGCTGTATAAATAAGGCATCCTACCTTCTTGGTGCAAACCTTTATTTGCAAAATTCGCCATTATACAACTGTACTTCTCATTTAGGCCAGGTCTCGAGCTTGTGGATTTCCTGCAACTTAGTACTTTCACAAAAGGTATCGGACAGAGTATCACATTATCGTTTCTTACTAACGGCAGCTGTAGCGTTTCTGGTAGCGGTATTGCCTTACCACGTTACCGGTTAAAAAGATATATCGATATCGGTATTTCGCTAGTTTTTACTCAAGTACCGAGTATCTGTATCACGATACCGCATTTCGGTATCTGGTACATCGGCGTGTGAACCTGACTACCGTCGAAGGCCCCCACAAAAGAAATCGAGCTATATGTGATATTTCTGACCAGTGGCGTAACTTCACCTGCAGCACCCGGTTAGCGAGATGTAAATGGCCCCCACCCAAGACAAGATGTAAATGTTGCGCACACCCAGAGGTAAGTTGTAACTACCACCCCACACTTCATTCCTTTTTATTTCGTATTTGGTTCTGAACATTCTCATCCTTTAATGCCTCAATACCATGAACTAGTACCCGTGGCTTGCACATGGTCCAGGTCAAAATTCTCATGCCTAGGGCCATATGATAAGTTGAGACTCAGTTAAAACTAAAAAATGCTTTCTATGGGTCTTTGCGTTCGCAAATGCATCAGTGATTGGATCTCTATCTAGGTTATTCAGGCGCTGGCTCTCGATTGATAAAATTGCCAGAGTACTGAGCCGAACCTGGGACATCATGCTGTGCAAGAAGATCTTAATCAAGTTGAGCTCTGCGAAACTTCTTTCTGCACTTGCAACTGTAACGGGAAGGGCCAAATACTGCAGGAATGCTGTAATCATCTTCTTCAGAAGGCTTATGAAAAGCGGAAGATAGCTCAGGATGCCGAACCAAAAGAAATTCCGCTAACGTTCTGATGGATTTGACACTGGTGAGCTTCACCCTAAGTGGACGTTTTAACAGCTTTAGCTGGCCGGAAAAATCATCAGTAATGCCCTCGGAATACTCTTTTGTGAGACTCGTTGACATCTGCAGCAATTCATCTTCCCCCCCTTTTCGAGTATAATTGTTAGTTTCATACACACGAATAGTGCGTCAGTCTCTTGCAGTGACAGAAAACGGGTTTTCAATGGGCGGGTTGCGAAATCGATTACTGTGTTGAACACTTGGACTTCGTGGTGTTTTTCAGCAGTCTCTAATCTGGAATCCCGTGCTAGCTCATCATGGAACTTCTTGACGTATGAGATCCTTTTAAGGGCACGAACCTCGCAGTTGACGCCCCAACTGTTAGTCAGCGCCTCGGCCGACGTCAGCATTCTCTCCCAATTGTTTCGTAGCGCCAACAGTTCCTGCAGAAACACTCGAGTGGTGGTCAGATCATTTGATGGAGAGTGCTACTATTTCGAGATAATGTTCAGTGGCGCTAGTATCTTGATAGTAGAACGTCAGTTCTGACGCTCGCTCAGTGAAGCTCGCTCCCACGCTCAGGGTATGATTTTCATCCTTCAGCTACTACACTTCTCCACCTCACGTTGTGGATACCGTACGGGAGGCCGCCTACGTCGTTGAGGGTATCGGGATGGCTCGATGGCGGAAGCTGGCAGCGATGGTTCCTGCGATGGTTCGATGGTGGCATGACGTTTGGTCACAGAGACCTATAGTGGCATGGTCGCGTCTGTACTGGCAACTGCTGTCTGGAAAAATTAGGAACAGGCGGTGAGGACACTGTAGCCTTCAAGTGATCTGCGTGGACGCGACTATCTTTCCCGTCTTCCAGCTCCACATCGTAAATAACTCTACCAATCCTTCCCCGCGCAACACCTTTTACCCAATGTTGCTTTCGTGTAGGATCCTTAGTCCACACATTGTCGGCAGTAGCAAAATTCCTTGAGGATTTTGTAAAACCATCCTCATTTACCGGTGCTTGTATGCGTTGCGGACGTACTAAATCCAGTTCTGTTCGTAACCTCCGCTTATTCAGCAACTCCGAAGGTGAACATCCAGCTGCGATATCGGGAGATGCTCGATACTTAGGAAAGAAGTTTCGTGCCCCTGCTTCCTCTTCTGTAACTGGTTGAAACGTTTCAATGCAGTTTTGAAGGATGGACAACACATCAGCTCCCATAGTTCCCATCAGCATGGAACTCCTTATGCAGAGCCGTTCCGAGGGAGGGGCGAGAGGGCAGCTGCCCCGGGCGCCTCCCCCAGAGGGGACGCTGGACCCCCGATCCCAGGTACCAAGGTGGACAATACAGTAAGCTCCAATGGATTTTTAGAGCCCTGAAGAGAACTTCTTTGTGCGGGTACTGTTGCAAGATTTTTAGAACGCGACCCTGGATAGCGGAGGGGGGAGGTGCGCTTCACACTTGTCCTGCCCCTAGGCATATATTCGCCTCGGGCCGGCTGTGCTCTCAGGGATCCTTTAGAGCAGGGAACGGTACTGATGGTAACGGAAACAGAAACGGTATATTACCGAAATTGGAGATGGTAACAACGAATACGCATACCACGGTCCTCCATTACCGGAAACAGAAATGGAAACGAAAATGATAGTCCGGTATTGAATTCGAGTAATGACTATTACTGTTGTGCGATGACATGAGTGACTTTTCATTGTATTTTTGTGTTTTGATGGCTCCATTCCCTGTAATGCTCTAAATACTACACGAAAGCATGGAAACAAAGCGCATTATTAGATCTCGAGGGTGCATCGCTCGCTTACCTACTCGTCCCAGTCCTCATAACTGCATGACATCAACACATGGGACTTACACAACATAGACTCCACGCACTCTACGCCACCACAGCACGGGGATGAAAGCCTGCGATATTTTTATTTGTTCGTTTTTCCTTTTTTTTTTTCATTTCACCGTGGCTATGGCAGTATTGTTGACTGCCGAGAGCGTCCGCCTAAGAATGCCACATTGGATGAAAGTCACGCCCATCTTGAGTTGCTGTACTCAGAGTGACTGAAGACAGAAGATTGATTTAATACTGAAGACATGTTCCTACATTTTTTTAAATCCTGCAAGATGTGCGCATCCCACCGATGTGAAGTTACTTGCGTAGTGTGCACGCGTCACACTGAAGTAGCACTTGGACAAAACAGGGTGCTGAGAAAGCTGGACGGGGTGCCCTCCCGCAGCTGTGTAACAGTCGTTCCATTACCGGAAACAGTAACAGAAACGTAACGGAAACGGAATTGAATGAAAGGCTGGTATCAGAAACGGTTAACAGAAACGAAAATATAGCAGTAACTAAAATGGAAACACTAACGAAAGTACGTCCGTTACCCTTCCCTGCTTTAGAGGTATGACCCGTTCTTAACTTACCACTGGCCTAGCTTCCCGCGTTCGGGTATTTGCCGACGGTTGTGTCGTCTACCGCACGGCACAAAGTAATTTGGATTGCCTGGCACTTCAGACTGATCTAGATAAGATTTCCGCATGGTGCACAACATGTCAGTTGCCAGTTCACATCA
Organism: Ornithodoros turicata; assembly: GCF_037126465.1. Taxonomy (NCBI): domain Eukaryota; kingdom Metazoa; phylum Arthropoda; class Arachnida; order Ixodida; family Argasidae; genus Ornithodoros; species Ornithodoros turicata. The sequence goes on from NC_088201.1 coordinate 145,661,474, forward strand.
ACAAGAGCAAGGTCATGCCCTTCACATGCGTTCACACATTGGAGCACACATATAATCTTCGACCCTGTGGCTTTCAATATATCTTTTCTTACAATTATCTTGAATTACACCATTCGAGTATGTCGTGGTGTAAACATATTTCCCACGTTATCTGCAGTGCAGACCGTACCCTTGGTTTTCTGAGTCATAAACTTCGTAATTGTTCGATCAAATTAAAAAGTGGCTTATATTACGCTCATTAGGCCGAAACTGGAATATGCCTCCTCGATGGTGGATCACAACCCAGTCACCTTGTAACTGGCTTTAGAAGTACTTAAGAATCGAGTGCCCGCTATATCCGAAACAATGTAGTACCGATTGATGTATCCTCGCCATGAAGGATCACCTTTCCTTTGCTCATTTGGATTTGTATAGGAAGGTCTCTAGTCTGTCACATGACAGTGCTCTTTTAATGTGAAGAGATATGTCAACAACAGTCGCATTTACGTTTTCCAAGGCTCGACAATAGTTGTAAAGTCCATCTAAATCACTGGAGTCACGATTGTTTTCTTTATTCAATTTTCTGTCGCGTGGCTAAGCATTCGAATGATCACCCACACCACATTATCTGACTTCAAGACTGACAAGAATTTCAACACACCGTGTCTAGCTATTTGTCTGGAAATCTAAGCCCCTGACTGTCTTACTACCATACACAGTGTAATAATGTCGATGTTTCATTACGTTTTACATTTTTGTGTAGCAGCATTTGTACCTGCGTTGGTTCAGCTATATATGGTTCTATTTTTGATGTATTGTCCTAATTATAATATAATTAAGAGTAGATTTACACGTAAGGTAAGTCAGATCTACGTACCTCCTCTTGTTGTATTGATATGTTTGCCTAATATTTTAGTTGTGTAGTCTGTAGTCTGTTGCACTAGATGCACCTTCGTGTACGATCAGCGATGAATGTAAAATAATAATAATCATAAAAACCCTAGAAGGAATTGGAATTTTGTGAATTCAGAATTTGAATGAAGTACCAGGTTGCAAATGCGGCTGAAGGTGTGTCCGTCCTACTGTCTTATTTTCATGGCACCAACCAACATGTAGCCCTTGCCTGGTCTCCAACCTGGCTGGCAACCAACAGATATGTTTCCCTTGGCTGGCCTCTCCACAGGCCAGCTTCTAAGACATCCCGCCTCGCATCTCTTCTTGGCAGCTGTGTTCGAATGTTCGAATGTTATCTCATCTAGCCTCTTTCTTGTCATGCAACTTTCACCTTGGAGAGCTGTATGTGTGATTCTAATTTCATCTTGCAGACTCCGACCTCCAGCAACTTCGTGACATGCCGTGGGTCCTGGCTTCAGGGAGTCCGATGCTGTCCACGCTCCTCCTTACGTCTGTCTCCCGTGGCTGGCCCCTCCTCAGGTGACCTTCTAAGGACTCCTGTGTCACATCTCTTCCTCGCACCTACGTTTGAATGCTCTCACCCCTAGCCTCTTCCTTCTCTTGCAGCTTTCTCCTTGGGGGAGCTGTACGTGTGATCATAAACTTAATCTATCAGCCTCCGAGCTCCAGCTGCTGCATGATATCCCCTCAGTCGTGGCTCCAGCGAGTTCGACGCCGTCAGGCTCCTCTCTGGGTCAGTTTCTAGTGGCTGACACCTCAGCAGGACAGCTTCTAAGGCCTCCTATGTCGTACATCTCCTAGCCTCTTTCTTCTTATGCAACTTTCACCTTGGTAAGCTGTTACATCTTGGTGAGCCTCCTGCATCGCATCTCTTCCTACCAGCTGTGTTCAGAGGTTATGTCTTTCTTGTCATGCAACTTTCACCTTGGCGAGCACTGTGTGTTATACTAATCTTAATCTTGCAGCCTCTGAGCTCCAGCTGCTTCATATCCCCTCAGTCCTGCCTCAACGAAGTACGAAGCCTTCAGGCTCCTCGGTGGGACTGTTTCCTGTGCCTGACCGTTCCAGAGGTGAGCGTCTAAGGCCTCCTCTTCCTCTGTCTAGCGTTCCTTCGAGCGTCTAAGACCGCTTCCTCATGGCTGTATTCAAATGCTCTCTCCGATTATCTCTTTATTGCCATACAACCTTGACCTTGGATGACTATGTGTCCTAATTTATACGTGGTCCTAATTTTAATCTTGCAGCCTCCAAGCTCCAGCTCCTCCGTGACGTCCCCTGGGTCCTGGTTTCAGGGAGTTCGATGTCTTCAGGCTCCCTGGGTCTGCTTCTCGTGGCTGGACCCTCCACAGGTGAGCTTCTAAGGCCTGCTTGGTCACACCTCTTCCTGGAAGCTGTGCTGGAATGCTATCACCCTTAGCTTCTTTCTTGTTATGCAGCTTTCAGATTCGCGAGCTGTACGTGTCATCCTAATTTTTATTTGCAGACTCCCAGTGCCAGGTGCTCCATGATGTACGCTTTATCCTGCCTTCGGGGACTATGAAGCCTTTATACTCCTCTCTTGTTGTGTTTCCTGTGGCTGGCCCGTCCACAGGTGAGCATCTAATGCCTCCTGGGTCGCACCTCTTCCTCGCTGTCGTATTCAAATGTATTCAAACTCTAAGGTCTTCGGTTTTCTGCTGCGGCAAATTTGAAATTCTGCGGCACTGACTTGTAAATTCTGCGATTTCCGCAGCGAGCAGTCAACGGTTGCGTGAAATGGGAAACACCTTATTTTCTTGGGTAATGGGAGAACAAAAAATATGTTATAAAATGACAGATTCAAGCAATGTTGTGGCTCTGCATTACACACATGACATCCTGTGTCCTCATCTGGTGCGGTCTGTCGCCCGCAATCGTTTTATACCAGCTGAAAGATCTTTCAGCATCTAGAGAGTTTATAGAACTTTACATGAAGGAGTTTACAATACATGCCCTGGGGAAGTTACATCTTTATAACACTCGTTTTTTTTTCCTGGGCTGTAGGCGTTATTTAAAAGTCAACTTTTTGAAGGCAACCTCCCAGATATCAAATCAAAATCCCCCACTGCCACTGCTAACCCCAAGAACACTCGCGATCCTCAGGACGTCCTCAAAGTGTCGTCGCGTCCTCATCCGTGATAGAATGTCCGGAGGAGATCCAGAGAGTGTCATCATTGGATCTTCCAGTGATAGTCATTTGCGTACGTCCTGCGGCCGTCAGCTGGAGGACATATATAGGAGAAATAAATTAGTTTAATACTGCGTTGTGCATTTCAATGACTCCACCCATTAATTTGTGTTCGGGTTTGTTTGTCATAACCAAATTCAACTGTACCAGCAGTGGTCATGCATAAAGTACGAAAAATACTACAACGAGAAAATACAAAAATACAGGGTACAACTACAAATTGAATGATATCAGTGAATACTCCATACACTGGGTTTAATGTCATGTGGGATAAAATATAGCTTGGTAGTCTTTCGTTGTGATCTCGTGGCCATTAACATCCGAGTAAGTCCCCTGACGGGATGCTACATGGAGCATTTCCGTGGAAGATACTGAAATGTGATTGCATATTACAGCGCGTGCTTGACCTTCGATGGATGTTTGAAATCAACTGAGTAGGAAACACGGACGTTACCTTGTTTGTAACCTACTCGAAGGAATTCGTCACTGCAGTGTTGTTTATACATGACATTTAACGAAACTTAGATACCTCACCCTTCGTTTTGACTGAGATGCTAGGAGGACTCTCGCACATGCGGGAGTTCGCAAGACAAGCAATATATGGTATATGTTTTATCTGCGAACCGCATATTGCTGTCAAAGTGGACTGCCTTAGACGGAGAGGCACAGGACCTTATTTATTTTTGCTTTTTATAGCGCACCACCCGGCACCTGTTATCTCCCCTAGCCTCTTTCTTGTCATGTAACTTTCACTTGGGAAAGCTGTATGTGTGATCTTAATTTTCATCTTGAAGCCTCAGAGCTCCAGCTGCTCCATGATATCTTCTGGGTCCTGGCTCCAGGGAAAACAGAGTCTTCAGGCTCCTCCTTGCCCCTCCGAGCACTTGCCAAGCTTGGTCTAACCTCGGTATGTTGCCTTGGGGAGAGGGTCACGTGGAATGGTGTAGCAGTGCATAAGTTCGACTTTCGATGGACCAAGTGAATGTCTCAAACCAAAAGCAGTAAGAAACAGAGAGGTTATCTTCATGGTCAGTTAATACGACAAGCAATTCATCATTTCAGTGTTGCTTGTGCATGCATCGAATTAAACATAGACACCTCACCCTTCAGTTTGACTAACAGGCAAACAGGACTCTCGAATTTGTGGAAGCTCACGAGACAACCTATGTATGGTATCTGTTCTTCCTCAGGAAAGAAATGAAATTGCCCTTCTTTGTTGGGTGTTTGGGCCTAGTGGTCTCGGTCATCCAAGCTTTTATGATTCTGCCTCTCAATTTTAATTCCATTTTATTTTTGCTATATAGTCCTCACTATGCGTTGTGGGAAATACGAGCAACAAACAGAGAATGATAAATCATTACCATTACACTGCGAGACAATTGAGTATGCATATGATCGATGCCGCAGGAATGCTTTGGTCTGTGTCTTCTCACAATGTAGGCTGACCAGTGCTTGGCAGATCATTGGCCAGGGTACAGATACGTGTCAAGAAACATGCTTGTTGGCCAATGATGTATCAACCAAGGCCAGGTAGGCCAGCTTAACTATTGCCAAGCTTGGCCTAACCTTTGTCTGATGCTTGGCCTCCTGGGTTGCACTACTTCCTCGCAGCTGTGTTCGACTGCTATCTCCCCTAGCCTCTTTCTTGTCATGCCAGTTTAACCTTGGAGAGCTGTATGTGTGATTCTAATTTTAACCTTGCAGTCTTCGAGCTCCACTTCCTCCGTGACATCTCCTGGTTCCTGGATACAGCTTCTAAGGCCCCCTGGATCGCACCTCTTCCCAGCAGCTGCGTTTGAAATCTATGCCCCGTAACATCATTCTTCTCATGCAACCTTCACCTTGGAGAGCTGTATGTGTGACCATAAGTTTAATCTTCCACCCTCCGAGCTCCAGCTGCTCCATGCCTCAGTTCTGGCTCCAGGGAGTCAGACAACCTGAAGCTCCTCCCTAGATACATTGCCCTTGGCTGGCGCCTCAACAGGTGACCTTGTAAGGCCTCCCATGGTGCACCACTTCCTCGTGGCAGCGTTGACATGCTCCCTCCCTAGTCCCTTTCTTGTTATGCAACTTTGGCATTGGTGAACCGTATGTGTCATTCTAATTTTAATCTTGCAGGCTTCGAGCTCCAGCTGCTTCGTGATATCACCTCATTCCAGCCTCTAGGGAGCCCCACACCCTTATGCTTCTCCCTGGCTCTGATGCCCGTGGGTAGCCCCTCCACGGGTCAGCTTATAAGTAGGGCCTGACTTTTTAGGGTTAAACCCGTATCCGCCCGATATTTACCTCCCGAATGAAATCTGTAAAATTCGGGTTTAACCCGAATCTACCCGAAAACATCCGGGTCGCGTGGCACACTCATAAGCGTCCATTAAAATAAAGTTTGATAACATTGCTAAACATTAGTTCCATGTTAAGACAAATTTTTATTAAACAAAAAAAAATCACCCGAATACACCCGAATTCCTGACGACAGAATATGCCGTAACGGGATTTAACCCGAATACACCCGAATTTTCGAATGCCAAAAATAAAACCCGAAAAATTTGGCCAAAAATAAAACCCGAAAAAGTCAGGCCCTACTTATAAGGCCTCCTGCATTGCACCTCTTCCTCGCAATTGGGATGCACCTTGGGATAGAGCTCTTCGGATACCCCTCCTCGCGGCTGCGTTGGAATGCTGTTTCCACTAGTAACTTTCTTCTCATGCAACTTTCACCTTGGTGAGCTGTATGTGTAATCCTAGTTTTAATCTTGTAGCCTCCGGGCTAAAGCTGCTTCATGATACCCCTGGTCCTGCTTCCAAGGAGTACGAAGCCTTCAGGCTCCTCCAGGGGACGGTTTCCTGTGGCTGACCATTCCAGAGGTGAGCCTCTAAGGCCTCCCGAGTCACATCTCTTACTCACGGCTGTATTCGAATGATATATCCCCTAGCCTCTTGTCATGCAGCCTTAACCTTGGATAGCTGTACATGTGATCCTAATTTTGATCTTGCAGACTCCGAGTTCTAGCTCCTCCATGACATCCCCTGGGTCCTGTCTCCAGGGAGTCCGATGCCCTCAGGCTCCTCCCCGAGTTCCTTACTCGTGGTTGGCTTCTCCACAGGACAGCTTCTAAGGCTTCACCTCTTCCTCGCGGAAGTGTTCAAATGCTATCTCCCCAAGCCTCTTTCTTCTCGTAAGCTTTCACCTTGGTGAGCTGTATGTGTAAGTCCAATCTTAATCTTGGAGCCTCTGAGCTCCAACTGCTCCATGATATCCCCTCACTTCAGCCTCGAGGGAGTACGAAGCCTTCAGGCTCCTCGGTGGGACAGTTTCCTGGGGCCGTCCTTTCATGAGGTGAGCCTCTGAGGCCTCATGCATCGTACCTGTTTCTCACGGCTATCTTCGAATGCTATTCTCCCATGCCCTACATTTTGTCATGCAAACCTCACCTTGGCAATCTGTATATGTCATCCTAATTTTAATCTTGCAGCCTCCAAGGTCCAGCATCTTCGTGAGAACCCCTCTGTCCAGGGTCCAGGCAGTCCGATGCCCTCAGACTACTCCCTGGGTCTGTTCCCCGAGCCTGGCCACTCTGCAGGTTAGCTTCTAAAGCCTCCTGCATCGCAACTCTTCCTAGCAGCTGCGTTCAAATGTTATATATCCTAACCTCTTTCTCGTCATGCAACTTTCACCTGGGAGGTTTGTGTGATCCTAATTTTAATCTTGCAGACTCCGAGCTCCAGCTGCTCCATGCCTCTGTTCTGACACCAAGGAGCCCGACAACCTAAGGTTCCTCCCTTGGTGTGTGTCCCGTGGTTGGCCTCTCCACAGATTAGCTTGTAAGGCCCGCCATGGTGCACCTCTTCCTTGAGGCAGCCTTCGCATTGTGCCTCCCTAGCCTCTTTCTGGTTATGTAACTTTCACATTGGCGAGCTGTATGTGTCATCCTAATTTTAATTTCCAGCCTCCGAGCTCCAGCTGTTCCATGATACCCCCTCAGCCCTGCGCCCAGGGACTGGAGCTTTCATGCTCTTACATTGGTCTGTTTCCTGTGGCCGGCCCCTCCACATGTGAACTTCTATGGCCTCCTGTGTCACACCACCTTCTCACGGCTGCGTTCGGATGCTGTATGCCATAGCCTCTTTTTGTCATGTAGCTTTCACTGTATTTCAGCTGTATTTTTTATCATAATTTTAATGTTGCAGACCTCGAGCTCCAGCTCCTTCATGGTAGCCCCTCAGTCCTGGCCAGAGGTGGGCGTTTGTCCTCACGAGCCTCGCCCTCACCTCAATTTTCTGGGAGAAAAATAATTTTCCTCACCTCACCTCACCTCAAAACGTTTTCGAAAAATTTTCCTCACCTCACCTCAAAGGAGTGTTTGAGACTTTTCCGCACCTCACCTCACCTGAAAAATTTTGTTCGAAATTTTCCTCACCTCACCTCAATTTTTCAAGCAATTTGTGTATTCGATGTGACGTTCGCAGGGATTGAAAAATCTTCATCATTAAAGTCTTGTTGGCTTTGAGTGACTGCCAATGAACTCGTGAAATTTCTTAGTCGTTTTTTTTTGCTGGCAGATTTGGCCTAATCAATCACAGAAAACGCTTCGTGGAACGATTGATATACCCGTAAAAGTTGCGCGTATCACCGGCGAGAGAGGGGGACAGTCCCCGCCCAAGTGAGTGACAGAAGCTGCAAAAAGAAGGAAAGATATCCCGTGTACTCGCGGAAAGTTTTCATAAAGTGCGCGTTCATAAAGTTTTCCTCACCTCACCTCACCTCAATTTTTTTGAAAATTTTCCTCACCTCACCTCACATCAAAAATTTTAAAAAAGGTTTTCCTCACCTCACCTCGCCTCAAAATTGTTTTTAAAGATTTTCCTCACCTCACCTCAAATATCAAAAGGTAAGGATGAGGTGAGGGTGAGGAAACCCTCACCCTCGTATGCCCTCGTGAGGGTGCCCACCTCTGGTCCTGGCTCCAGGGAGTCGGGTGGCCTCAGACTTCTCCCTGGCCCTGTTTCCTGTGGGCTTACCCCTCCACAGGTAACCCTCTAGGGCCCCCTGCCTTGCACCTCTTCCTTGCAATTGCGTTCAAATCTTATCTCCCATAGCCTCTTTCTTGTCATGTAACTTTCACTTTGGAGAGCTGTATGGTCATCCTAATTTTAATCTTGCAGCCTCTGAGCCTCCATGAGATCTCCTGGGTCCTGGCTTCCGGGAATACAGTGCCTTTAGGCTCCATGTGTTCAGGCCTCGGGCTCCTGTTTCCCATTGTTGGCCCCTCTACAGGTAAGCGTCTAAGGCCTCCTTGGTCGCACCTCTTCCTCTCAGCTATGTTAGATGCTATGTCCCATGTCCTCTTTATTGTCTTGCAACTTTCATCTTGGAGAGCTGTACACATTGTCGTGCTGGGCGCTCAAAAGAACCATCTAGCTCGTCTGATAACCAGAACACAAGTGACCTTTATTCTCATGCCAAACCACACAGCCAAAAAGCCCCGCATATCGATGGCATGGCTAATAATTACACAAGATAAGATGGAAGGGGTGGCGCCCCTCCCACATGCAGTTTAGCGGTGCCGACGGGGGACTTTGATTTGATGTTTGTGAGGTGTCCTTTAAAGGGACCGAAAAGTGAATATAAACCTATCGAAACTTTATGTTCAGCGAAAAGCTTGAACCTTCAAAAGTTCAAATATCAAAGAACTCCGCTGAAATCGCTGTAGTTTTTCTGTAATCGAATTTTCCATAATTGCATGTCCAGGGACCTAGTAGGAAACCCAGCAGTCTGTCAACAATTGCATGACCCTGCGCCATCTGTCGAGGACGCATGTAATACGCGCACTTCCGGGCGCTTATCCGGCGAAAACGAAAATGGCAGTGGGCATTTGTGACCACTTTCTACTTCGAGAATGTCGAGCCTGTGAGACTGTCGCTCACACAGAACTGTTGTTCGTGCGTTAGCGTGCTGGAAAGTGTGTTCTTCGCAGCAGAAGATTCCTCGTCCAGAGATTAATCAGAGTCACATTCATCCTCAGCAGTAGCTCACCGTGCCGTGAACATGCTTTGTGAAATTACCATGTATCAGGGAGAAGCACTTGTGTAAGCCGAAACAAGCGCTGTTTTTTCGTCGTGCAGGGGTTCATGTGTGAAATGCAAACCGACGGATACTACGGATGGATACTACGGTTTTTGTTGCCGAGGGGTAGAGAATGCGTGTGAAAAGCAGACAGACGATTGCATCAGAACTAACGAATATTTCGAAATACTGTGCCTTGATACCGAAGTACTGCAAGTGTCTTTTACATACATCCGAGAAACCGAAGAGCATGGCAACATACACGGCAGCGCTGTGCGGTCTTTACGCGCTACTTGAACGGAAAACCTTTATTTCTTCAGGAACAGCATATTATAATTACTAGTTTGTTCCTGGAGGGTTAAGTAACCTGTGGGCATAGATGTATTTGTAGGTTATACTCATGTCTCTATTGAGTCTCATGTGAGGAGTAAGTAAGATAATTTTCATCAGTGTCATTCACTTGAACTGTGTTCATAACCTTTTAGTATACTTCTTAGTGACCACGTTTCCAAATGTCAACTAATAATTGAACCAAGATTGGGATCTAACACTTAATTAACTCTGTTTTGCTAAACGGAGTAGTACTTGTAACTCATTCATTATCACGTCACCCATTAGATGTCACCAACTAACATTTGTAAAGAAGGACTTGAGGGCTGACTTCAAGTATTATCAACCGTTGATGTACTCCAAAATGGCTAAATAATTTATTGCATAAGTTCTCTGTCACTGTAATTGAGATGTACTTTTGTAAAGTACTTTTGACAGCCCGGCAAAATGAAACTGGCTTCAGTGTACACTACAAATGCATCATAACATTTAATTGAAATATAATATAAGAGCAGAAGCAACATATTGTCGCAACTCAAACTATATCTTTCTTTTTTATTGTCCAGAGATTTAGGAAACAGAGTAGGACTTCCTGCCCTCTGATGTTTTGACGTACTTGTAGTTGGAGTTGTAAAGCCTGCAACAAAATAAACAAGAGACATATAAACAGTTTCGTCTTTCCCTTTTGAATTTAACAAGCTAGTTATATTTTACCATTTGTTCACTTTTGTATTCTCTGTTGGTGAAAAGATTACAGGAACAATAATGCTGCAGATCGAACAATGACCTGTCATCTTGATGAAGATCAGAACATTTCTTCAGGCATGCTAAGTGAGACAAAAGAAATGTACAATGAAGGTTGTACAAAAACAGCAAATCTCCGTCGATTAAAACTTTATATATGTAGATGTTACCACATCGTGTAGTTTCCATCCAAAAGTAGGACTAAACAAGGTTGTTTGGTAGGCTGTTGGCATGTCGATGTGCTATACCGTTACAGCACATCAATATAGACGAGGGGCAAACACAGTAGACAGCGTGATGGCTCTCAAACTCAAGTGAAGATTTATTCAACAGAACAAGAAACCGAAAGCATGAGTATAGAGAAAGGCAGTACCCATGCAGTGTATGGTGAACCACATTAATCTCTGAGAAGGTAGGATCGGAAGAGCAATAAAGAGAAATGACAGTTGCGTCCGAGATAGGGGAACTCTGCAAATTTAGCACCAATATGATGTGGTAACCTTGCATGGCTCACTGCAGCTCTGACACACATTCAACAATTCCAGTAGTGGGACTTCAAAGACAACGAACGTTTGCTGTTTCACTGGGCATTCAAGTGTAGAGGATGCATCTCTAGAAAATTAATTAGCGTTCCTTAGTCATAAAGTCACAACTACATCTCAACAGGAAGTATTCTTGTACCCTTCAAACAAGCTGGTAGTTCTCACCAGTTTCTTCTCCCCTTGTTGACGTCATACGAATGTTCTGCACCTGTCCAAAGACTAAAAAAAATGTCACAAAGTCTGGAACACGTAACAAATCTAGTGCTTCCATCTGTGGACTTTGCATACCTGTTTTCAGCTATTTCTGTCATGTCAGTGCCTGGATCACACACACACACGAAACAGTTTTGCGCCACTTCAACACTGGAAGGCCCCTAAAATTAAATTTGTTGATGTTGACAATGTTGAGCACGGGACAAGTAGGATAACATAAGTTAAATGGAATACGTCGTCGCTATATTATAATTTATACATGTGTGACGCCTGTACATACCTAAGACGTTGTGTTGAACTCGTCACCTCGGTGAAGCAAAATCACTGGTTACTGAACGACAGTTTCCTTCGGACGTCTTCGCAATTCGCCTTCTACGGCATCTTCTTAGTCATCGGCAGCAAAATGAGCTCAGCACACACGACACGACTGCTACATCTAATAACCCTGTTGGAAATTCCTACTTGACTCCATATGGTATTATGACACCAGGTCCTACATGATGAAGGAACCTACATACAAATAGGATCCTGTTTAATTGTGGGTCCTACATGCAAATGCGATCCTACATATAAACAGGATACTATTTGGTTGTGGGACCTACATGCAAATGCGATCCTACATATAAACAGGATCCTATTTGATTGCGGGACCTACGTTGGGTCCTACATGCAAATAGGTTCCTACATATACGCTAAAATGGCGGAATACCAAGTCTCTCGTGGTGATCCCGTATAATTTGTGCACCCTATTGTGCTGTGTATATTAGGAAATAACAAATCGTGCAGCTTCTTTCTTTTTTTTTTATTGATATCGTTCATCATCCCTCTGACATGTCTGTTGAACAATCACACTCTTGCCTGATGTACAGCGTCTTCAACACCTTTACAGATCATGCTAGATGATAGCTCTAAGATATATTTCTTGGAGGCACCTGAAACAATAAAGCAAATTAGGAAGCTAGATTTAACAAGGGATAATACATTATGTGTCACATAAAATGTGCGAAAACCCGTGCACAGGTTACCAGACTTCCCACATATGCTGTTACTTGAGGTCCAAAGACAATTGTTTTGTTTGTTAGCAGCAAGATCAATTAACTATGACAACTGGGGCTACAGCAAGGGTGTCAGTAAGGCATTACCTGAACAGGGTGAAAACAATGCACGTTGAGGTATAATATCCGCGATTATTTACATTCTGTGCATATTTCTTCCACACTCGGGGAAAATATGCATGACTCAAGCTGAGTTATTATGAATTAATAACCAAAAAAGGAAGATCTGTATCTTTAGAGCACCGGTACCCTGTAGCAGGGCCGCTGAAGCATCACACATAATATCTTTAACCTGATGTTAAATGATGATACAGGTTAACCAACAGGGTAAGAGCACAAGATTACAAATGCAGGATAAGGCAATAGGTAACAATAGGGTAATAATCGCACTGAGCGGATAAAGTTATAGGAACCCACACGCTAGGAAGAATACCAAGCAAAAGGTGCACGAAACATGGCATTACATGCACACAACTAACCTTCAATTCACGAAATCCAACGGCTTTCGGTCTTCCAAGGTACACACACAGAAACAGGTCCAGATACCACTAGTAAGGCATGAAATACAGTCACAGCACTGCGGGGCACCAAAACCACCAAAACTACGACGAAAGACGCTTCCCGAACGAGAGCTCTCTGGACACACGTCCGAACGCTTCTAAGATTTCCCTTTCAAATGAGCTGGAGGCATTCCAAGCTCCAAGGCCGCGCCGCCTGTAACGGCTCTCCTCGTCTCCTCCATGCTCTCCTCGCGCTACATCCAGAAAGCAGAAAGTCGCGCGTACGGGCGACCAGCGCCATTGGAAAGAGGACGTTTTCCCCGTCAAAATAAGTCTTCAATCACATTTCTACGCCAACAAACAACCGATATGGAAAAAAGTGCCCCCATCCCCATGTATAACGAGCCGCTGTTGCCATGTTGTCCTCACTCGAGAATGGAGAGGGATAGAAAGATCCCGCAAGTTTCTAGCCGTTCGGTGTTCGGAGTGCACGAACCCGTTAATAGGTGATTCAGATCTCCCGCAGGGTTCAAACCTAAAAACAGGGACGAAGGTTGCAGAAGGAGAGTCAGCCTAAGGAATTTCGGGAATAGCGCCATAACCTGTAGTAAATAGACGGGGGGTGCGAATTGAAAAGTTGTAGAGCAAAGAACGGAGAACACGCATCCAAAATTTCCAGTAAATTGGACATTAGGTAAGCGAGATTACGGCACTAAAGGAACGGCACCCACGGAAGCGTCTCCGAGCGGGCGTCAGCCAGACTTGCTGGCGCCAGCTCCATGACCCTCCAACTCCAAAGACCATATCTGGGGAACGGAAAGTCGCGCGCTTACGGAATTAAAGCGGTTAGTAAGAGCACGTCGAGAGCTTCAAAACTATGTCAAACACGACTCTGTAGGTGCAATGGAAACGTTTTAGGAAAAAAACGTCCGGCAGACCCATGTATTGGGAGGAGTGTAAACACGGAAACCGGTAGCTCGAGAACCAGAAGACTTTGACAGCTGTAGTAAATTTCGCCACGTTCACCGAGTTGAGGCGAGTACACTCCAGAAAGATGAAAACTGTCCGACGCGGGCTTCCTTCCGAAAAAGGGCCCCAAAGTTTAGAAAAACAGAGTTACGAAGGCGTCTCTGCCCACAACCCCCGAACCGCTAAAGACCGATCCATGGTTCCATTTGACCGATCGTAGAGCGACTCAAGTCCTACTAGGACGGAAATTCTGGCGTCGACCTGACTAGCGGGGCGGATGTTACGGAGCTCCGAATTATCGGAAGTGCAGACGGAGGCCTGGAATTTCCAAGTATCTCGACTACTTTTAGGATTTCCTGCCAGCCGTGAGCGTGCACGTGAAGGGGAAGGATTGGGGAATCCGTCACAACAAACCGCGTCCTGATAGAACGGGTTTAGTCCTAGATATTAGACCGAGAACCCCATCGACACCGCAATGTCGCTCGATGGGGTTCACCCGCCACCTCGACCGGTTGCGCATTGCTGTCGAAGTCTGTGCTTAAATAACACTGAAAGGGATGCACGCATCATTGTATGCTTGATGTTTCGTCGACTAGTAATGGACATACTCTATGTCTATGCATGTTCCATAAATGAATGCAACCAGTCCATTCAGTTGTTTTCAACCTAAAAAAATATATCATGGCAAACATGATTGAATATGACTAGTTCGTTCTGGGCCCCAGTTTTGAAGGATATATATATGCAATCAAATAACGTTTGTTGCTGTGTTAATATATCACTTCCATATCTCAAAATAATTCCCCACGTCCTCCCCACATGAAACCAAACAGGTCACGTAAGATCTCCTATAGCTCCTTTTTGATGCCTTGTAGGATCCTACAAGTCTCCTCGTAGCCGGATATAGGCAATGTAGTGTCCTACAACTCTCCTATATTACCGCATATGGGACAAGTAGGACACCACAACTCTCCTACATAGCCTAATATGAGACATGTAGGATCGTATGACTCACCTATATGTGAATGAATATAGGACATGTAGGATCCCACAACTTTCCCACATGATACAAAATAGGACATAAAGGATCCTACATCATTTTGTATAGGATAAATAGGATCGCATACAACCTATTTGGCTTTTTTTCAACAGAACCGAGTGTTTCCAACCACATTCGTTTTCTCGCACTCTCCTCTTGAATCTTGTGGTAGAAAACACCCGCCGCCGATGGTGAACGAACATGATTTTTGCATCTCCGGACACCAAAACTACACCAGGCATATTTAGGCCTCTCGAATAATTGACACAACAACCACGCACATGTCATTCACTTCTCTTCGCGCGACCAACACGACCACCCACGACGTAAACAATAAACGCGATAACACAGACTGCCTTGCAGATGACGCGGCGGATCGTAGCTCGTAGCGGCGAAGTAGCTGAATGCTTTATTAACGTAAAAGCTATGGAAGTGAGCGTCATTTTTAAAATGGTGTTTAGCTGTAAGATAATGTGCGTCAGCTTTGTTCTCTACAAAATTAACTCTCACGTGGTAAGGGTTGACCAATCCCTGGGAGTCCTGGACCTGAAACCCAAGTTGCTCTTTTTCGCCGTTCGCTGGCAGCACCGTCCATGTTCCGGCAATCTTCAAAATATTTATACGTAAAAAATATGCGGAATTGAGAAGTAATGCTTTCTGTATCTTATCAAACAACGATGTTGTGCACGACAGTGGGCAAAAATATGGGGGTTATTTTTCACTTTTCGGTCCCTTAAAAAAGTTAGGACTCTTGAATAATGACTACAGCCCAATAACAAGAAGGGTGCTTTAAAGATGTCCTTTATGTCTAAAATTTCGGCACTGCAACTTCCTCGAGTGAGAGCCAAGAAACTAAAGGGTGTTCATGGCAAAGCTGAGGCAGGATGCCAATTCGTTTGTTTCACAAATGGCCTGTGGCTGTGTGAAACTACAGCCTCATCCATATAACATGCTACTGCCTGACATAATATTTTGAAATGAAGGTAACCACTCCAGTATTGCAGTAAGTGTATGCTCACCTGAAAAGGAGGACGTACTCTGATATAAAACTAAAGAGTAGGGGCTTTAAACAGAAGAATTGCATGTCTCTCTTGTGACAGTTAATGCCAGAAAAATTACACTAAAGCCATGGGCCACAAAATGGAAACTTTTAGTGCGAAAGTCACATAGTGTAAATTTTGCACGAATATTCGATATTCGATTTGGTATTCAGAATTTTTTCCCCCATTCGATTCGACTTAAAATATTTGGATTCACACACCCCTACTAATTACACAAGATACGCCCGCTGTCATACAGATGGCGCTTCACAGATCACTATACATGCCATCCTAATTTTAATCTTGCAGCCTCCCAGCTTCAGCTTCTCTGTGACAGCCGCATAGTCCTCGTCCCAGGGCGTTAGCGCCCTCATGCTTCTCCTGGGTTTGTTTCCCGTGGCTGGCCCGTCCACAGGTCAGCTTCTAAGGCGTCCTGGGTCGCACCACTTCCTCGCAGCTGTGTTTGACTGCTCTCTCCTTTAGCCTCTTTCTTGTCATGGAACTTTAACCTTGGAGAGCTGTATGTATGATACTAATTTTAACCTTGCAGACTATGAGCTCCATCTCCTCCATGACATCTCCTGGATCCTGGCTCCAGGGTGTCCGATGCTCTCAAGCTCCTCCCTCGGCCCTTTCTCTTGGCAGGCCCCTCCACAGGACAGCTTTTAAGGCCCTCTGGGTCGCACCTCTTCTTCGCGGCAGCTTTCGAATGCTATCTTCTCTAGCCTTTTTCTTCTCGTGCAAATTTCAGATTGGTAAGCTGTATGTGTTTTTCTAATCTTAATCTTGTAGCCTCTGAGCTCCAGCTGCTCCATGATATCCCTTCAGTCCTGCCTCCAGGCAGTATGAAGCCTTCAGGCTCCTGCGTGGGGCAGTGTCCTGTGTCTAGCCATTCTAGAAGTGAGCCTCTAAGGCCTCCTGCGTCGCACCTGTTCCTCAGGGCTGCGTTCAGATGCTATCTCCCCTAGCCTCTTCCTTGTTATGCTACTTTCACCTTGGCGGGCTGTATGTGTCTGTAAGTGTTATCCCAATCTTAATCTTGCAGCCTCTGAGCTCCATCTCCTCTGTGATAGCCCACAGTCCTGGGTCCAGGTCATCAGACGTCCTCACCCTGTTGAAAAAAAGCCAAATAGGTTGTATGCGATCCTATTTATCCTATACAAATTGATGTAGGATCCTTTATGTCCTATTTTGTATCATGTGGGAGAGTTGTGGGCTCCTACATGTCCTATATTAATTCACATATAGGTGAGTCATAGGATCCTACATGTCTCATATTAGGCTATGTAGGAGAGTTGTGGTGTCCTACTTGTCCCATATTCGGCAATATAGGAGAGTTGTAGGACACTACATCGCCTATATCCGGCTACGTAGCAGACTTGTAGGATCCTACAAGGCATCAAAAAGGAGCTATGGGAGATCTTACGTGGCCTGTTTGGTTTCATGTGGGGAGGACGTGGGGAATTATTTTGAGATATGGAAGTGATATATTAACACAGCAACAAACATTATTTGATTCCTTCAAAACAGGGGCCCAGAACGAACTAGTCATGTTCAATCATGTTTGCCAACGCGCACACATACGGCAGGTTATCAAGTGCGAATTCTATTAGAACCACTGCAAATGAATATATTTTTTTAGGTTGAAAACAACTGAATGGACTGGTTGCATTCATTTATGGAACATGCATAGAGTATGCCCATTACTAGTCGACGAAACATCAAGCATACAATGATGCGTGCATTCCTTTGAGTACTATTTAAGCACAAACTTCGACAACAGTGCGCAACAGGTCGAGGTGGCGGTTGAACGCCATCGAGCGACATTGCGGTGTCGATGGGGTTTTCGGTCTAATTTCTACGACTAAACCGGTTCTATCAGGACGTGGCTTGTTGTGACGGATTCCCCAATCCTTCGCCTTCACGTGCACGCTCACGGCTCGCAGGAAATCCTAAGAGTAGTCGAGATACTTGAAAATTCCAGGCCTCCGTCTGCACTTCCGATACATTCGGAGCTCCGTAACATCCGCCCCGGTGGTCATGTCGACGCCAGAATTTCCGTCCTAGTAGGACATGAGTCGCTCTACGATCGGTCAAATGGAACCATGAGTCGGTCTTTAGCGGTTCGGGGGTTGTGGGCAGAGACGCGTTCGTAACTCTGTTTTTTTAAGCTTTGATGCCCTTTTTCGGACGGAAGCCCGCGTCGGACAGTTTTCACCTTTCTAGAGTGTACTCGCCTCAACTCGGTGAACGTGGCAAAATTTACTACAGCTGTCAAAGTCTTCTGGTTCTCGAGCTACCGGTTTCCGTGTTTACACTCCTCCCAATATATGGGACTGCCGGCTGTTTTTCCCCTAAAACCGTTTCCATCGCACCTACAGAGTCGTGTTTGACATAGTTTTGAAGCTCTTGACGTGCTCTTTCCAACCGCTTTAATCCCGTAAGCGCGAGACCCTCCGTTCCCCAGATATGGGCTTTGCAGTTGGAGGGTCATGGCACTGGCGCCAGCAAGTCTGGCTGACGCCGCTCGGAGACGCTTCCGTGGGTGCCGTTCCTTTAGTGCCGTAATCTCGCTTACCTAACGTCCAATTTACTGGAAATTTTGGATGCGTGTTCTTCGTTCTTTGCTCTACAACTTTTCAATTCGCACCTTCCGTCTATTTACTACAGGTTATGGCGTTATTCCCGAAATTCCTTAGGCTGACTCTCCTTCTGTGCACCTTCGTCCCTGTTTTTAGGTTTGAACCCTGTGGGAGATCTGAATCACCTATTAATGGATTCGTGCACTCCGAACACCGAACGGCTAGAAACTTGCGGGATCTTTTTATCTCTCTCCATCCTCGAGTGAGGACAAACATGGCAAAAGCGGCTCGTTATACATGGGGCTGGGGGCATTTTTTTTCGATGTCGGTTGTTTGTTGGCGTAGAAATGTGATTGAAGACTTATTTTGACGGGAAAAACGTCCTCTTTCCAATGGCACTGGTCACCCGTACGCGCGACTTTCTGCTTTCTGGATGTAGCGCGAGGAGAGCATGGTGGAGAGAGCCGTTACAGCCAGGCGGCGCCGTTGGAGCTTGGAATTCCTCCAGCTCATTTGGAAGGGAAATCATAGAAGCGTTCGGACGCATGTCCAGAGAGCTCTCGTTCGGGAAGCGTCTTTCGTCGTAGTTTTGGTGGTTTTGGTGCCCCGCAGTGCTGTGACTGTATTTCATGCCTTACTAGTGGTATCTGGACCTGTTTCTGTGTGTGTACCTTGGAAGACCGAAAGCTGTTGGATTTCGTGAATTGAAGGTTAGTTGTGTGCATGTAATGCCATGTTTCGTGCACCTTTTGCTTTGTATTCTTCCTAGCGTGTGGGTTCCTATAACTTTATCCGCTCAGTGCGATTATTACCCTATTGTTACCTATTTCCTTATCCTCCATCTGTAATCTTGTGCTCTTACCCTGTTGGTTAACCTGTATCATCACTTAACATCAGGTTGATATAATGTGTGATGCTTCTGCGGCCCTGCTACAGGGTACCGGTGCTCTAAAGATACAGATCTTCCTTTTTTGGTTATTAATTCATAATAACTCAGCTTGTGTCATGCATATTTTCCCCGAGTGTGGAAGGAATATGACAGAATGTAAATAGTTGCGGATATTATAACTCAACGTGCATTGTTTTCACCCTGTTCAGGTAATGCCTTACTGACACCCTTGCTGTAGCCCCAGTTGTCATAGTTAATTGATCTTACTGCTAACAAACAAAGCCATTGTCTTTGGACCTCAAGTAACAGCATATGTGGGAAGTCTGGTTAACCTGTGCACGAGTTTTGGCATATTTTATGTGACACATAATGTATTATCCCTTGTTAAATCTAGCTTCCTAACTCACTTTATTGTTTCAGATGCCTACAAGAAATATATCTTAGAGCTATCATCTAGCATGATCTGTAAAGGTGTTGAAGACGCTGTACATCAGGCAAGAGTGTGATTGTTCAACAGACATGTCACAGGGATGATGAACGATATCAATAAAAAAAAATAGAAGCTGCATGATTTGTTATTTCCTAATATACACAGCACAATAGGGTGCACAAATTATACGGGATCACAACGAGAGACTTGAACCTATTTGCATGTAGGACCCAACGTAGGTCCCACAATCAAATAGGATCCTGTTAATATGTAGGATCGCATTTGCATGTAGGTCCCCCAACCAAATAGGATCCTGTTTATATGTAGGATCGCATTTGCATGTAGGACCCACAATTAAACAGGATCCTATTTGTATGTAGGTTCCTTCATCATGTAGGACCTGGTGTCATAATACCATATGGAGTCAAGTAGGAATTTCCAATAGGGCAGGCTTCTTCCTAGGTGTTTTCTAGTGGCTGGACGCTCTGCAGGTCAGCTTCTAGGGCCTCACCTCTTCCTCACTGTTATGTCAGAATGCTATCTCCCATGTCCTCTTTATTGTCTTGCAACTTTCACCTTGGAGAGCTGTGCATGTTGTCATTCTGGGCTCTTGAAAGAACGGTCTACCTTGTCTGACAACCAGAACATCTTTGTGTTAAAAGTTATGTAAGTAACGTTCTATAGTATTTCCAGCTATTTCCATGACTCTGCCTTGGCAGGTTGCGGTAGCGACAGCAAGACTTATACAAACTTCTGTCATATTGCTACTTGGCCAGGCATAGAGAGGATCCTTTGCGGTTTGCGAGCAGGTGTTCAGTGTTTCAGAAGCCGAAACCAACGGGCGGAGAACCACCCAGAAGTCCCGGCAGTAACTGATATCTGTTAGTCACTACAGATCACTTCACAAAGTGGGTCGAGCTCTATCCCCAGCTGAAGTTGGTGTCAGTTCTGACCTGGGACCGACTGCTGGATGGCTTTCCTCGGTTTGGATTCCCGGACCAGCATATCACGGATAACGCCTTGTATTCTACTTGTAAGGCGTTTGTCGATACCTGCTCAGGATTGAGTATCTGACATAAGCCAGGCACCCCCTCTATCACCCCGCGCAAACATATATGTGACATAACACACTACATAACACATACTACCTCAGTACTACCTGAGTAACATACTCCCTCAGTTATAACTGAGGTAGGTGTCAATGTTTTCTAGTTGTGGATTCAATACATATGTATGGACATTATTTAAAATGATCTTGGAGACACTAAGACCATCAGACGACCCTCAATGACCAGTCTCCGTTAACAATTATCGGAATTGCAGAAAAAGCATTGTGTCATGATGCCATAGCTGATCTCCCACTGTGCTGCACTGTTCATTATGCACATTTTCACGACCCTGTATGAAGGACACACCATTTCCATGTTCATAAAGTATTTTCCATAAGCAAACGTTAAGTGTTGATGAGTACTCACAGCAGTTTAGGTTTTTACTGTAAGAAAATATATCACAGTCGGACATGATAGGAAATAGCACACTCATGTTTGAATGCTGCGTCTTCACACAGAAGTGAACGTTGCTGCATTAACCATGCCTGTGGTGCCAAAGTATCACACCAAATTACCCCAACCCTTGAGTTCCTCCTGGTGCTATTTCTTTTGAGGAACAAAAATGGGGAAACTTGCTTATTAGATGACCCTCATTATTTCACTCCACTTTCTCCCTTTGCCTACATATTTCAGTTTCCTTATGGTGACTCTGGTGGATACCTTATTGAACACGGAAGACTTGAGTAATACCTTTATGCAATACTATTTCATAGTCTGCCGTCATTTAATTCAGTTTCCTGCACGTATTTGGTGCAATTGAACTTCAGGCCATCTACACAACGTCTAAAGTTAGACGTCTATTTTCAGAAGTCTGCCAGGCGTCTTGTAGGTCGCCATTTTTTTACATATAAATAATGGCAAGAATTATAGATGTCTATTAAACGTCTAGATTTAGGTCGATCCCTAAAGTCTTAGGTTAGAACAGGTTGGGATGGTTATCATGTGCTGCCAGTGTGGCTACTGCAGAACACAACGCTTGTAATCGGGTGCTACAAACACCAACAAGTACTACGGCGACACCGCATAACGACCTGAAACTGCATCGCAGTAAAGGGAGTTCCTTAAAAGTAACAACTGTCAGAGGCGGGCGTTGCAGCTGACGTTTTCCGACATCATAAAATGAAAACAACATGTGCCGCGTGCGAGAGCCGCGGCTTTGACAAGGAAGATTGCTGATAGAGTAGTGCTCGACTTGCATCCATTCAGCATTGTTGAAGACGAAGGATTCCAGGGCCTTATGAAAGATGCTGTTCCAGGCTATGAATTGCCATCCAGGACGTCGTTCAAGAAGGGTCGAGCAGTGTCTCTACCATGAAGAGAGCAAGTCGAGGGCTAGTTGAAGAAGGCGTGTGATTATAGACCAGTGCAGTAGCATTTACGGCCGACATGTCGACGTTGCGAGCGAACCGCAGTTTTGTAAGTTTGACATGTCATTTTCTACCATCTTCCGTCAAGTTGAAAACGATGCCGCTGAGAGAGCCACACTGCCTCAAACACAGCAACCACACTTGATGAACTTTACAGAGAGTGGAGCGTACCAGAAACTGTAACAGTGTACATTGTTACTGACAGAGTGTCGAACCGAAATGTTTATCGGTTTGGTTCATGTTCACGGACATTCGCGGAAGGTTCCGTTCCGGTACAGCTCCAGCTTACATTTTTATCAGTTCAAACCGGTTCGAATTAACATAAACCAGTTAGTAAACCGGTTTGATGCACTTCAGTTGCCCAAGTAAATTCATTAGTATACCACAAACCTCACAAACACAAGTTGGAATGAATACAGCTTTTATTTCTAAACTTTCTCAAAGCTTAGGAACAATTTCAAAGTTTTGAATAGAGGCAATGCAACAAGCCGTAAAATCTATTTGCTGACTTACGATTACTTGGGGAATGAGCGCAACAGCATGACATTTTAGAGTATGTCTGGGCTCATGTAGTCCCTTTGGGGTGAGAGGATGTACCTCAGTCCAGAAGAGGCACGTTCCACTCTCACCCGTGTGGCTGGCACTGCTAGCTCTATTTGCGACAGCTCGAAAAGTTCTGGCCTCCATATCTGTTTTGTGTTCCAGTACTCGAGAAGATCAATGTTTTTTTTAAGCCGCGGCTCATAGCCATACAACTCGAGGGCTTGTGATACTCTTTCAGTGTCGTCTGGTTGCAAAGGCAGATTAGCACTGCTTGACTAGTCTCGCTCATTTGAAAGGACGTCGAGATCATCTTCTTCGACATTCATCTGCGACTGCATATCCTGCGCGGGCATGTCCACAGGAGCATCGAAAGGATTCTCTTGATCGTTCTTCATCTGTGCGAGTTTGATCCATGTGTTTGAAGGTGCTGCTCGTCACATATTTTATCCTCGTCGGACAGAAGAACACGAAATCTAGGGTCAAGGAGATGGCAGCGCAGAAGATGTTGTTCTCGAACAGAGCTTTCTGACGGCTGTCCATCGAACGTACCTGCGTGCTGGAAAACGAAGTTCCCACGTTTTCTGTCTCCAAGCGGCATCTGAGCCATACACCAACAAAACCGCCCATAAGCAGTTGCTCACTCTGAAGTCGTTTTTTTGCTTCTTCAGCTGGACACAACGTAGTCACGATGTTTTCTGCGTTGCTCCAATCTTCTGGCGAAAAACCAATACTGCTGTCATCAGAGAACACGTCATTACAGAAATCTCTCAAGTGAAGCAGCTGCCGTTGTCATCTGCGAGGATGACATCCATCTAGTTGGCGTGTCGATGAGCGGCTTCTTGAGCTTCAGCTTTCTGATTAAAGACATCATTGTCTGTGTCTGGAGCTTCTTGGTTAAGGTGTGGCACTTTGCTATTGTTTCCTGAGCGTCATTACCTTTCATTGCATCACGCACAGTAAGCTGCACGTGTGCGCTGCACATCGGAAGCCTTGCACGAGTGACTCTCCATTTTCTAGGCGATTTGTTGTTTCCTCCAGCCAGCTAGGAGATTCAACAAAGACTGATATGTCCTCCTCGGATGGAAAACTGGAGTCGTCTTCATCTGTTGCTTCACTCACTGTTTCCTTCATAAGTTCCACTGCCTTGAGCATGTTATCAGCCGTGACGCTGTAGATCTGAATCGACACGAACTTGGTACATAGAGAGCACACTCAAAATTTCAGGCTTCAGGTATTCACCAGTATGACACTGATAAAGTTCCCTCCTGGCCAAGGTCCACAGCATCAGCTTCCCATCTTCGATATACTGAACATTCACATCCAATACCACACGATCCATGCGGCTTGCGCAGTCTACTTTTAGTGATAATAAATGATTGTGCAAAATGCCAGAGATCATTACCCTTGCGGCACTTGCTTTCTCATTGATGCAGCACACAATCTTTTCTGCGTTTATTTTCAGCTTTCCACCAATCCCGTCAAGTATAGGGTCCAGAATTTTTCGAAAGCCCGAGTCCTCAACGGCTGCGAATGGCCCTCCATTTTTCGTGACCATTTCTATACAGGCTTCCAAGACTGTTTTATCATTTATTCACAGCAGCGTTTGCTTGAACGTCATCTGACCAGCTCGCTTATTCAGTTGGTCATTAGGAGCATGGTCTTCGGGGCGCTGATCATTCGAACGATTTTGTTCCTAGATGTCCTGGTACTGTTTTTTATGGTGCCTCTGTACATGTCGTTCGAGGTTCACTGCGTGATCAGCAGCGAGGGAGAAACCACAACTCTCTAACTGGCATGTTGACCGACGCGTTGCGCGTTGTACTTGAAGAAATTCCTAACTGGATTTTTTTCATGTCTTCCCATCTCCTTTGTACTTGCAGTGACATAGCAGAAATTTTAAGTGCGGTAATTTATTAAATTATATTATCTTTCTCATCTCCTACGGCGGGGCTGAATATAGTTGAAACTTTAAAGCGCATTTGGGTAGATCCGTTTTGGTATGACGAGAAAAATTTTTCATATTTTGGACGACTGGCTAGCTTGGACGACTTTTGGCTAAAGTGTAAGTGGTTGTGCCACGCCCAATATGGGAAACTACAGCGCTCGCGCGTCGTCACACTGCCCTACACTACCGACAGGCAAATTAAAATACACTGTGCATACGTTGACGTCTTATGATGTGCATCAGAGCAACACAAGCGCTGTCAAAGAACAGAACAAAAGAATTGGGCTGGCGGGTAATTGAAGCGGACATTTCTTTAGTTTGAGGGGGAACGCACAAGAGTGTTAGAGTTTTTCTGCAGTCCACCTCGTTTGCCTGCTTCACAATACCAGTGCACTCATGGCTCATCACTGTGTACGAAAGGTCACTTACAGAAGTAGCACGGAGAACTACTACTGCACCAACGATGCCACAATGGGATCCCGATGATAAAGTGAAACTATAGACTAGAGTGTGCGCTTCTTCATCAATGTTGCCAGATCTCTTCTGCAAAGAGAAGCAAGAAGTGTACCTTTCTGGCTTTTTTGTCGCTCACTAAAGTTTGCCGAACATTCCCGGAGTTGCGAAAGAAAAGTTATTATACACTGAATTTTGCACACAGCGGCAGAGCGCTCCAATGTTTGCGAACCTTTATTTGAACCGGTAACCGTGTCCTCGTTTTTTGGTTCGCATCCAGTTCAGTGCCAGCACGACAGCCACAATAATGGTTCGGTTCGCTTTCGGTTCACTTAAAAATAGAGCTTTTTTCCGGTTTCAGTTTTCAGTTCAGTTCGACACTCTGATTACTGACAATGGCCCCTACATAAGAGTAGTAAGCACTGACCACAGCTATCTGGAAGCACACTTTGTGAGACTGACGTTACAGCTAGACTTTATAGCGTCCCATAATCACACTTGACATTCCTGCAAACTGCTGTCACACTTTGCATTCCTGCAAGGGCATCACAGTTTGATAAGCAAAGTGTATGAGGAAAACATGCCTTCTCATACCTTGGGAGCTGCCTTAAACGGCCATTATGAGTAGTAAGCGCTGACCACCACCCAGTAAACCACCGATGTCCCAAGGATGACAAGCATATTTTTCGCAACTGGTTATTGAACACTTACATGTCTTTGAAAACATGATGTCCATGTACATACACAGCACCGGTCCACAAGGGGTAAACTTAAAGGTATCCCAGCAAACCACCGACGTCCTAAGGACATCCTCGCATGATCCTCAGGTCCTGGTTCCTCATGGATGTCCTAAAAATATCTTTAAGATACCTTTAAAAATGTCCGAATTTTATCCAGTGGGATGTCCGAGCAGTATGTCACTGGGACTTCCTGATAACATCCTATCTGGATGTCAAATTTAAATTGAAATGCATGCATATTTTTGTGCTGAAACTATTGCAGCTTCATAGTACATAACACAGTTTTGAACAGTATGTTGGAAAGGCAGATCCATGGTGATTTTGAGCATCGAAGAAAAAAGTATGAAATCATTATTGAAGCGCACATGGCAGGTAACACACCAAACACACAACCAATGTTTCACGAAACCTGTTCCTGATATCATTGTTCATATCACCTGTTCACGCAACCAACATTGCAATGCATGGCCCAGGCTTATCTGAAGGCTTATCTTATGAGAGCGAATTACTTCTGGAATGTAGAAACACACATATTTCATGCTTCACTACACAGAAGTCTCGTACTCTGATAAAGTGCACCTATATAGGTCAAGTGACCAGATGTCCCTATTTACGTGGTAACATCCCCGGCTTTTTGTCCATTGTTTCTGTGTCCGAAGTTTGCAATGATCTGCTTGTTGATCTAACAAAAATACAGGGCCTTTATTTTTATCCTTTCCAGCATTTTCTAAAAGGCTGTGAGAGCAGCACAGATGCCGTTTTTGCAGCTGAGTTATACGCCCATGCAGATATCATCTGCAAGAGAGTATGTCAGTACAAGATAAGTAAATACCTAAAATTCATTAATTAACTCTTTAATTAGGGAATTTTGGACAAAAGCGAGATAGCAGAATAGGAGTCAATCATCGTTCAAAGCCATTCTATCTTTTAAAAATCCAGAAAAGAGCGCATGCCGTGAAATATTCATCGCTGGATTTTGGTATGCAAATAAGCAAAACGATCGAAGCAAAAACGAAGAACCCCGCCTCAGAGCGCATCATCTACGCCGACGAAGGCTTATCAGGGCCGGAAAGCGGTTTATCTGGCCAGCATATCGGCCAACTCCAATCATCTCCGTCGCTCCAAATCACGTGGCCCCTGACATGAAATGAGCGCTGTGCTCCCTGCGTTCCCAGTCACTGCGGTTTCGTGTCAAAATTCAGGGATGGATATTTTAACGCACGTGCGTGTTTCAGGATTTGCTAGACGCGGAATGGCTTTTAACAAGCATAGTCTCTCATTCTGCTATCGCGCTTTCGCCCAGAATCCCCTAATTAAAGAGTTAATTAATGAATTTTATGTAATTAGTCAACTTGTAGTTTTATACATTCTTCGAGAGGATGTCCGCCTGGTCCTATAATTCGATTGCAAAAATGACATCTGTGCTGCCCTCATAGCTTTTTTTTCTGCAAAGCATCAAAATAAACACCCTGTATAGTACTTGGGCTTGTTGGAAATGGAATCACGCTAAAACTTTGGTAATCAATCTCACCAAGCTTGTCTTCCTCCAGCTCGGGCGTGATTACTTAGCATATGGGCTGTAGTTCCACAATCCTTGATAGCAATTAATAATGTTGAAATGCCTTGCGCTGAGTTGAGGGAAGTATTTTGACTGTGAAACTACCCGCCTGGCAACTGCTGCAAAGATAGTGCAAGCATGAAACGGTGGGCCAGCACAAACCCCGCTTACTAAAATCATTGCTTACTACTACTGCTTTGAATTCAGAGAGTTCTGGTGACGCCACGTATATGTGTTCGATGTTGTACATGGCGCTACAGCCCTGTCAGGTCGCACAAAGACGGTGAAAACATATTGAAAGACGCACAGTAAAAATATATGAAACAACCTTAAAGATCACAATGGTGGTTACGGTGGGGGATCTCCCCCAGGTGAAAATCTGAACTGGAATCCGAAGTGGTTCCATTTGTATGCCAAAGTGGTTTGAAGTGGAATAAACCGTCTCTGGTTCAGAGTAATGTGCTTCCACTTGATTGCCAAGTGGTTTCCAACTGTTTGTTGGGTCAATGTACCAGAAACATTCGCGCAGAGTACCGAAGTCGAACTTTGCACAATTTTCACTTGAGTTTGAGACCGAAACTTTAATGGCCTCGTCGTCGACACGAGGAGCAAGACCGAGCGCCATCTGCATCAGTACGTGTTTTGAAATGTCGTTGCGGTTGGTCGTCGGGCTCGTCGGGTCGCAGTTTTTTTTTTCGTCCTTCAACTCTTCAAAACGGACAAAAACGTGAATGCTTAGAATCTCTGTCGTCAGGCACTGCATTATGTACAACTGCTTGTGTTACAACTTCTGCACCAGCTCAATCGGAAGAAACTACAAGCGATGCGCAGGACTGCAATTACGCTGGTAAGTAGTAGTGATTCGGTATTTATGTACATTTATCTCAATGTGTGGTTCTACTCCCCGTTATTACTATTGTTTAAAATATCGTAAGTACAGGCTACATGTTGGGTAATCTCCATGCCCTCCTGCTCAGGCTTTTCTCCCATGGGGTTACTATTATTTATCTGAACTTTGTGTAGCCTGCTAGTGCTTGAATTGGCTTTGTTATGAATTGTCTTGTAGCTGGCAGTTTGTCATACAAATGGAGGAGACTTGCAGGATGCTTATGAATCATGCAGAACAAGGGGCAGCGATTGAAGTGAGGTATGTGGCATATGATTTTTGCATGAAACATTTACGTGTACTTTTGCGAAATGTTTTTCTACAGGTTTTCTCACTGAAACTGAATTCCCAGTTTATCGCTTCAATATGCACCACGTTTAAATAATTTTGTCCTCGGATGAGGCAAGAATGGATCCAGTCTCATCTGCCACGAGGTGTCCTTCAGAATCAGGTAGGAACATCAGCGCTTCTTACTGGCTATCAGGCTGATATAAATGTTGTAAACTGTACTCTTTGCACGAAACAGGATTGCAGATACTAAAGTAGCAATGTGGGTAGTTGGTGCTGACGGCTCATCTCAAAGCAGCAACACAGGACAAGGACGACGAGTGAAAAAGCAGTAAGTTCTTATCGCTCGTCGTTTCTGTACTGTGTTACAGCTTCGAGATGAACAGGGCTGCCGACTGTTGGTAAGACCAAATTATCTTCACGTAAAGCAGCATTGCCACTGGTGTGAATTTCTTCTTTTCGGTGATAACAATACATTCGGGTACAGGTGTCGTAGTACAGTCGGGTTGCGCTTTTTCTATCATTGACTCCAGACATCATTTATGCCCGATTAACTAGCATACACAGGAGTATTATGAGAAATGATCTGAAAGTTGCCATGTTTTACAGATGCGGAGAAAGATCACTTGCGCCACTCACTGCACCGCGGAATTTTATGGCAAGTCGAGTCCTTTCTTTCCAGTTATGCGGCTGTCATAATGAACGCCACTTTGCCAGTGCTTAAGTTTTTTCAGTAAGCAAAGCCTATAGTCAGTCGTGACTTGGATAAGTGAGCATGCGGATCTGGCTAGTCCCAGCAGAGGGTATTACAGCTGCTGGCATTTCAGCATGGTGAACCCCTTGGCTCTGCCTCACATATGCAGTGCTGTTCTGTGAGGCCCGAAACGTAGCCAGTACTCAACGTGTTCTTTGTGTGGATTATGGCCGTCGCACAAGAGGAAGATTTTGAAGTAGCCTGTGTGTATGTTTCATATGAAATCAGGTTAAAACTTGGACATAAAACTTGACATAGTAAAAGCGTATGTTTCCTGGGCACTGAGAAGCGCGACGTTGCGGGCAACGAGCACCAGCTGTGCAATGACTGTGCAACGAGCTTTATGTGTGGTCTCATCTTGCATCTGACCCAATATGCTATTAAGCGAAACAGAAAACTTCGTGACACTATTATGTTTGAAGTGGACACTGCGATAAAAAGGCGGCTACGCCACGGCAAAGAACGTGCATCAAAAGAATCAAGAAGCGAAGATGCATCTCGCCAATAAATCGAGAACCAGGGGACTGTGTGCGACAGTGCGACTAAGTTAAGTCAAGAGAGAAACATTTTTAAGTGCAATATCAAGAGGTGCCGAAGATGTGTTCCAACATCAACCAGATAAATGTGTGTGACAGTGCGACTAAGTCAAGCCAAAACTGAAACATTTTTAAGTGCAGTACCAAGAGACGCCAAATAATCTGCATCAAAAGAATCCAGAGCCGAAGATGTGTCTCAACATTAAATCAAGAGAACCAGGCAACGGTGTGTGACTAAGTCAAGTCAAAGTGAAACATTTTTAAGTACAATATCAAGAGTGAAAGTGTTTTCGTATTGCGCAGCATAAAATAAATAACTTTTGGAGTCTTGTTATGTTATGTTGCTTGCCTGTGCTGAAGATAGGCACTGATGTGCAAACAGAGTTGAGTAGAACAAACCGACGAACTGACGTACAGGCAAGCTAGTGGAGAATCTATGATAAACATGCCTGAGCAGTTGGTGAACACTGAAGGCTGAACAGGACAGCTGTCTTGTATAGTCTCCAGTGTTTACCCATTGCTCAGCCTTGTTTAACATTTCAGCAAGTCTGTCCAGCAGATGCCTGTATCTCTGTCATTTTATCGGCATTCGGGGCACGCCATGAAAGAAAACACAGTATGGGAGAAAGATCCATTTCAGGTCCGTGAAATGTAGTTCGGAACGTTGTAAGGACGTTTTGAGGAGATCCTGGGATGTGACTTTGGCACTTTACCGGTAGTCCCACAGACGTCCCAGAGATGATAAGGGATGTCCGAAGGACGTTTTTATTGTCCGGAGCTGAACGTTCTGGGGACGTCCACAGGTCATTGTTGGTTTACTGGGATATGCCCGCAATGTTCGAAGTGCGACGATGAAACATATCTTGAAGCACTGGCATAACCGGCGACCATGCTGCACTGTGTTTCGTACGGCTGGAGATTTGCGATGTGTCCAGCTTGCCTTTCATGCGCAAAAATTAACGCTATCCAACTTCGGCGAGATTCACTTTTCGCCATGGACTCCCTTGCCTGCTGCTTCATGTGAGCTTAACCTGCAAGAAATGTAATTTCAAAAACACTGCTACAGAAAAATGTCAGTGTGAAGTACGCATCGCGTATACGCATACCTTTACACACAACGCCTATGGTTGCAGTCTGGCAGTAGCCTAGCATTCTCCCTATCAACAGCCCTATTGCCTGCGAAGACGGGAAAAGCATGGATAACCACCAAGGTGAAAAACCGGGCGTGTTGGTGTTGATCTTGCATGACGATATAGCACTGGGAACGGGACAGAGGGAGGAGACCACAGGACAGGTGCTAAATAGATAACCACGTAGTAGGAACGTGAATGCCTCGCACATTGACTACGTACGTTCAAAAAGGGTACAATCTTGAAAATGACGCCGGGTGACGCCACTTGTTGGAGATCCATAATTCACATTCATCCGCTACGACGTGTCCACACATCTGTAAAAGAGTCAATAAGGTGTGACACATTCTACTTCCCTGCAAATTCTTTATTAAAATCACTCAGCATTTTTTACATTCAGTGGCACAGCCGTAAAGGCTTGTGCTGCCGTGGAACACAAGTCAGTGAAGAGCTCTGAAACGCACTTTAGCGTAACTTACCTGATATCTTTCAATATTTCTGTGATGTATCTTCCCACGTCGTGAGTGTGCTGTCCTAACCGCGTTGTTCACCACAATGAATACTTCGAAAGTATCTGAAATTCATAGATTAGACATTAGTAACGGGGCCACTGACGATGTTACATCTTCACCTTGATAAGTGCTGGTAGGGTCACGAGTACACTTAGCTGAAAGATAAAGCATAAAGTAATAGGAATCAAAAGGGTAATAATCACACTGCTAGCATAAAGTAATAGAACCCACACACTAGGAATGATACCAAACAAAAGTTGCACGAATCGTACAAACACAGAACTAACCTTTAAGAAATCGCAAGGCTTCTGGACCTATCTTCCAGGGTGCACACATAAAAGCACCCCCAGGCAACACTATGAGGGCATGAAAACACATTCACAGCAGTCCAGGGCACCAGAGCAACGACAAAACGGGAGACTACGGGAGCCAGAAAAAGGCGTCCGAACGCAACAAAGTTTGCAGCGAAATGGACGCCGCCCGCAGCGCAGAAACGGCACGAAGGCCACCTGCCCAGGCCATGGCCCAAGCGCTCCTCGGAATATGGCAAGGGAATGGAAAGTCGCGCGAAGACGGGACCAAAGCTATCGGAAAGAGGACGTTTTCCTCTTCAAAAACACATCTCAATCACCTTCCTCTTCCAGCAAGAACCCGATATCGAAAAAAATGCCCCGGGCCCATGTATCAGAGAGCCGCCGTTGCCACGGTGTTCTAGCTCGAGAACCGAGAGGGATAGAAAGATGCCGCAAGTTTCTACGCATTGCCCATGTCGAGTGCGTGTGCCCATTAAAAGGAAGTCAGTTCCGTCGTGGGCTTCAAACCTGAAGACAGGGACAAAAGTCGGTGAACGGGGGTCGGTGTCAGGAATTTTGAGAATGACGTCTTAACCACTGGAAATCGACGGCTGGTCTCAATCGGAAAGTTGTAGAGCAGGGAACAGAGCACGCACACACAAAATTTCAACTAAATCAGACATCGGGTAAGCGAGAGATGCGCTGAATTTATGACGTGCTCCGCGTCAAAAACAGTAGGTTCTCAAAGTATGAACCCCGTCCGAGGCGAACTTCTTTCTAAAAAGGGCCCTGAAGTTCGGAAAAACGAATTTTACTAACACGTCTCCGCCTACAAGTTCGAAACCACTACAGATCAGTTCCTGTGGGATTTTCGCGATCACAGAGCTATTCCAGGCCCGTTCGGACCTGAATTTTGGTCTCGATCCGACAATCGGGGCAGGATTTACAAGACTTTGAAAGTGTCGGAAGCACCAACGGTTGCCTAGAATTTTCAAATATCTGGACAACCGCCAGGATTTCTCACAAGCCGCAAGGTGCACGCGAAGGGGGATGAAAGAGGAATTCGTTACATGAAACAGCATCCCGATATGCCACTGCAGGCCAAGATATTAGACACGGGAACCCGTCGTGCAATGCCACGATGTCGCTCTGATCGGGTTAAACCATCACTGGATGGCTAAAAGACGCTGCGACATCAACCGCCACCTCAAGTGGCATGTGTAGTGCTCAGTTGGAATCTCTATGCATATCTGATCGATGCTGTCACTACGGTGCCGTAGGGGACTTGGGCATATTCTTCTTATTTGTCCATGCTACCAACCTTCCCGAACCGTGCTCTCTCAGATCCTTAGTCAGTTGGAATTTTACCCTTTCTCTCTATCAAAATTGCTTGGCCTCTGGCAAAATCCAGCCCATCAACACTCTGCGATGAGAGCTTTTTTGGTATTTTTAGACACATCAGGACATTGATCCTTATGGTGACGGGGCACATTTCATCGCCCCTTATGCCAGTGGGTTCGGGTATCCCCTTTGCGACGAAACTCCCCATTATTAACCTTAGATAAAGTTGTTGTTTTATTGATACTCCAGGCCAATTCCTTCAATTGGTGTCGCATTCTTTGAACTGGTGCGGTGTGTACAAAGCATGTTGGATTACATTAAATCAAGTGGAAATCAGCGTTAAGCATTTATATCCATTAAGCCAATTCATTGAATTGCTTCTTTATTCCGTGGGTACGGTCTTCGCCACACAGCATAGTGGAACATGATGTCGCGAAGGTATAGCTTCCCTGCAAAAACCCTGATTCCGTCAGTGAGGAACTTGTACCTGACGGCTACGTAATGAACGAATTGACTGTCTGATTTGTCTTTCGATCTCGTTGGAATTGTGGCGACAATTCAATGATGTTATGTCTTCTCGTTCCGGCAGGGAAGCACATCTGGACATGTAGTTTTGTGTGTTCCGTTCTGCATGGAGATATTGCAAGAGATATCGAGGTCTTCTCGGCCTTCCCAACTACTGTAAATTCAGATGAATAATTTTTGTGTGTTGCCACTTCGGTACCACGGATAAAAATTAGTGTCACTGTTTTAGTTTCTTGCTGCACGCTGTTGAACGTTATCATAAGGATGCAAAAATATAATGAGCGTCGAAAACATGTTTGTATTCTACTTCTAGATCAACATCCGATCGGGACGCAATTTCGAAGTCCCAGTGATATCATTAAAATACATCCTGGTTAGACAACGTTAGGATGTTTCGAATGATGTCTTATTTACATCATCGGGACATTTCTTGCGGATCAGGACTTCGGGATCTTTTCAGGACGTCCATGGGACGTCGGTGGTTTACTGGGTGTCGTCACAACTCTTGTCATTATCGCACAACAGATGCAGTGACACTAAACGTGTATGTTTGTTCAACAAAACGTTTTTCCGTGCTGCAAGGGTGTTCGTTGACATGCCGTTTCAACCACGGTGGGTTGACCGTCGCAGACGGCTGCCGCTATTCCAAATTGAACAGTTTACATGGATGATACCTCCGAAAACGGCAAAAGCGGAACAAAATGCATGGCGCATAATCGGCGGCATATGTGGCATGTGAAAAGAGGCGTAGTCCGAGTCATGATTTGTTCCGTACTTATAACACAAGGGAAACAAAACTCTGCTGATTTGTCATCTATTTGAGGTACTACTTTAGTATATAAGGTAAATGCATCGGTCATTCTTCCCTCGAGATGAGAGACAAAGAAGTACAATTTTCCCAAGGAAATATCTCTAGCGCTCTGCAGCGCGGCTTGAATATGTTGCGACTCTGGCCAGAGGACGGTCCTTGCTGTTAACGCCCGTCGTACTGAATGCCACGTTATATACGAGCAGAATTTAATGCAGCGTATGACCACGGGCATTCCGGGATGCGGCTAAAGCAACCACAGTGCAAAGACTTGACCGAAATTACACTTTTAGCAACTCTTCTTCACTCCCACTTCGTCCACACCCTGTTACGTGTCGTGCTGTTGGGCTGGTGGTACAACGCACAGCTCTTTGTGCAGGGAAGGTTCGCGGTAAAGTAAACGTTCGAATCCTATATCGGTGATTTATTTTTTTTTCATTTCTTAGTTGTGCTGTAGATCTAGGAGAACACTGCGACAGAACACTATGCATCCCCGTTGATCACAAAAGAATTACCGCGCGTTGTACGAGAGTCGAATTCATGTTTCGTCGCCCTCACGTTGTGCAACAATTAAGATCCCCTCTTGATCACAACAGGACTGCGTGTTGTACTAAATGAATTTATGTTGCGCCGGAGTTCATATTACAACATGAACGCCACAACACCCACGCGTATTGTACGTCACGCAATAGGAATTTCTGTGGTACAACAGAGTGCTTGTACAACAAGAGTCGACGATAGAACCGCCTGTTGCTGCTACAGAACAGCGTGGAAAACGTCAGGAATTTCTGTTGCGACAAGAGAGCTACTCTTGTACAACAAGAGTTCACGACAGAACCGCGTGTTGTACGACAGAATTTCTGTTGCGACGACAGCACCGCGTGTCGTACGACAGGAATTTATGTTATACGACAGGAATTCCTGTCGTTTTTTTTTTTTACTGTGTTATGTTTTTTATTATTGTATTTGGCCTTTGCATAATGTGGCGTCGCACCCTCATGGCAGTGGATACAGTTATGTTATGATTTTGTGCACGTTTTGTTCTTATGGAAAGTTTCTTTTTTGTGTGTGAAGCATGCATGTCTGTTCAGTATACAGCTTCATGTGAGCTGTATTTCAGAACACCGCATCAGCTGAGATTGCGTATTATATCTTCATGCATTAGGCATTTCTGTCTTTTTCCAGCTCCTTGCCTTTGGAATGGAAGCGCAGCTAGCGTGTGCCAACACCCATACATGGGAGGAGGGAGCTGGAGCCATGGTTTCGTTGCTGTTGACCTTTGCACTCGCTTTGAAGAACTTTGATGCATATGTAATCCTCACCTCATCACCCTTCAACTCAAGCTGTTAAGATAATTCTTCGGTACACCAGAACCATGTGAATGCCTGCTGCTCCCCAGTGGTACACCTTCTGCTGTGGTTATTTATGAAGTTGTTTGCTGGTCAGAATGCAGTGGTTCTGTGTTGAAGGTATGACACTGCACAATCACAGTTTATTGTGTAAATTACAGGTGTGTAACAGGTGTGTATTTAGTGGCCATTGTAATTTGCCCATCGCATTAGGTGCCCTGGTCAGTGCTATATTCCGCCTCCTGCCACCACTGCTAAGAGGGAAGACAGATGGAGTCATCAAGAAGTTGGTAAGCAGTGTTCTTTGTGCTGTAGAGTCTATTTTGTTGAGTAGGGGTGGGTGGGTCTCCAAGATATGTGGAATATTTATACACCTATCTGAGCCATTGCACAATCTGTGTCATAATGAACATGAAGGCGCACACAAAGATTATGCGCAAACTTGCATACATTAGGTTAATATAGAAGGTTTTTACTGAATACAGATACGTATTTATTTGCAGATAAAGATACAGTTAAAATTATTTATTCTAGATAGATTCTATCACTGCCCCTAGGTTATTGGCACTGGACCCTACAACTGGAGCTGTACGATATCGGAGTTAGCCAATTAGCTAAATGTTTGAATTACTCATAAGTAGCTAATGTTGGGCTAGAGTTGGAGCGCCCAACTGGGCTCACTTCAGTTAACATGCCCTTTGGGATGTAACAAGCTTGTTTGTGCAACAGTACACATTTATGTTTTAATATTCAGCGCATTACAGGGTGTTGCGGGACTTTAGATAATTACCAGTTCTGGAAACTTTTGCCACCATAGAGGAAGGCTTTGGTCAATTTTTAATTGCAGGAAATTTATTTTTAGTCAAGTGAACTTCGAAAATTGCCACACGAGCCTCACTTTCTTTTTTACAGAAATACGAAGTCCTCCACGGATAAGCGCCCAACAGACCCAACAAAAACTATGCACAGTATCGCAACTCAAAATCGTCAAAAACAAGTAAAAATTACGCTTCAGCTACGCCTGCTTGATTTTTGCCAAGAAGCGTGCGTGTAATGTTGGTCTCCAGGAGGAAGTGCCCCACCTTCATTTGTTGTGCGTTTTTTGTGATAAGACTTGGTTTGGATTCTTTGTGATAAGACAGTTGGCCCCAGCATCAAGGTCCATACGGGGAAAAGAAAGGTAAAACGAGAGGGGGTCACTTACTCCTCTCCCCGCATCTTCCATGCGCTTTTCTTTGCGACAATTGAGCGCGCGGGGATAAAGCCGAAGTTTTACTTTTTTTTGCTATTTCTGTTGCGATACTGTTAATAAATAAAAATAGTGAGATTCGCTTGGCAATTCTCAAAGTTCAATTGAAAGTTCAAAGTTTCCCACAACTAAACATTTTTCAAAGCCTTCCTGAATGGTGGCAGAGGTTT
This sequence comes from Ornithodoros turicata, assembly GCF_037126465.1. NCBI lineage: Eukaryota > Metazoa > Arthropoda > Arachnida > Ixodida > Argasidae > Ornithodoros > Ornithodoros turicata. The sequence goes on from NC_088201.1 coordinate 145,698,527, forward strand.
CCAGAAGGTAATTTCCGAAATTAGCACAATCATCCGGTGACTACGTCGCTGCGGCGGGCTGCAGCCCAGTGATGTGATTGCTCCACCAATTGCGCCACACAGCCAATCCTACTACATCCTACTACATTGTCGCACAATATCAGGAATCCGCTCAAGACCTGCCCAAACATCCACTTGCGCTGTCAAAAGCGAAGGGAAGCCTCCAATTGAGGCCCACTGCTCGTTTAGCGCGTACCTATCACCAGGTAGCGCTACTTTAGGTAGCGTAAGTCATCGCGGGACAGAAGTCGCGTGTCCTATTTGTACAGTTTCGCTTCTGTTTTGCAGACGGTAGTCCGGTATCCTGCCGGTAGGAAACCCTTTCCTGACACTTGTTGTTTAAAGGGAAAAACTGCGTAGGAGCTTGTCTCCTACCTGTTTGGGCCAGGCAATAGTAAACTGATAGATATAAGATCACCATCACCCTTTCTTTCATTTTTGATGTCATTGCTGTTTGCGTGCTGTGTTTCCACAACTTATCGCAGATGTCACATGGCGTCTCTAACGCGATAACGCAAAAGATTTGCGAGAACGCTCGTAATAGGCGATCAATTAATTGGTGTTGTGGTACGAGAAGCTTGAAATAAAAATTGGTCATGTTCAGCCTATGTGATTCTAGCACTACGTGAAAGCACACTGCACAAATTGAATGCGAAAATAACTAAAAAAGATGTCATAGTGTGTAAAGCACACATAGTACTTTTTCACCAGTAAGCTAGCTTTGGCATTTTCTTTGACTGTTTCGTTTATATTTGGCATTGTGGCTGCAGCATATCGGCAGAAGATGACTAATGAGAAATTATTGGCAGTTATCTATATTCTATTGTTTACTGTACTTCACCTGGAATTTTCGAATTTTGACACCGCTCTGCGGCTGTTACGAACACTGGGCTAATTTTTGTCATTACAGGTAACCTACTTCAACTGAGTCTGATGACTGAGCTACAAGGAGATGGGCTTCGGGTTCGATGACCCCATTGTCGTCTCTCTTTAGAAAGTACAAATTAAGTATATAGTGTGCGCGTGATGATGTAGCATATTGCTCAAAAACACCGTTTTTTTGCTTGAAAAGGGTTTCTCTTTTTTTTTTTTTTTGCTGCTGCAGAATTTTCTCTAAAATGGCTTGGGTCAATCACATCACTGCAGTGCTGATGAGAAACATCCTCATTTTACCGTATTTCATTCATATACCAACAGCAAATACCAACTCAATTTTAACCCCTGAATTATCGTATGCATTTTCCGCGGAAGAGATAGAACTTATGAAATTATATTATTATCTGATAATGTGGTATTGTTTTCATGGCACTCTTCATAATTTCACTCTTAAAATACTTTACTTGCAGAAGCCGGGAGAGGCCCATGTGTATCCTACCATCATCCATCGCACAGCAGATTACCTGCAAATTTCTGCATCATTCTCTGTTTTGACCGAAGGGTTCATGGTCCGGCATCCTGCATCGGCATTGCTGGTCGCTACCTTCTTTACCGTTAACGTTGTGTACAGTCCTTGAGCTTAACTAATTAACTGTTACATTAACGGTGGAATAACTGTTGGGAGCTTATACAATATTGAAGCTTTGCACAAACCTCATAATGTACATCGATTAAGTACAACTAGTTGCCACAACTAGTTGCTGTGCTTCATTAATTTCCATGTAATGCTCCATCGTAGGGGGGTTGCCTCGGAAAGCCTGCCCCTATTCAGCATTTTGCGTGCTACAGCTGTGTGACAAACGCCTCTGAGGTGGCAAGGACACATCACCTATTCTTGTTATCGGGGGGGGAAACTGGGAATTAATTTGGAATAGCAGCAAAACGTTACTCGAATGTATGAAACAGCATACAGGAAGATTTTGAAGACAGCGCGTAAGTGTTACTAGCAAACTTCTTATACAGTAACAATGCCAGCATCAACGGAAAGTATGCAAGTGTTACTTGCATTCTGGGCGGCGGCATCATCAGCAAGACGTTCGTGCTGTTGCCAGAAACCTTTTCCATTCCATTTTGCGCATTTTTTAGGCAGCTTTTTATATCGAATCACGTTGCAATTGTTCTCTCTCGTAATGAGAATTCGTTTTCTCTCAGTTCGGAAACCCACAGGTACCATTTCCGTATCTGCAGTGCAGGAACTATCAGACTGGTGGGTTTTTCAAGGCACCACCTTGTAGATGACATTTTGTGACAAAATGATGACAAAACAATAACAAAAACATTCATCCTGGTCAAAAATTTAATAATCCAGTTGTTCACTCAAACTGGATGAAACTGGTTTTAAGAAGTATAGGACAGTCAATAGCCACTACGCTCCGCAAGTGCTAGTTCTTAATCGATGTGGATCATCAGATTTGTGCACGGCTGTGAACAACGTCAAAGTTGAGCGGGTGGTTCGGGTATCTAAATTTAAAGAGCAAATTGTGCGTAACCTAGTCAATGCAGCCTATTGCTGGTATCTTGTCTCAAAGGAGTTCGAATTGTCAAAGCAATAAAAATCTCTCATCTTAAGCCTATAGTCTGGAATCATTCAGTACCTTGTCAAAAATGTAGAATACCGTTTGCAACAAATTATGTCTTTCTGCTGTATGTTCTAACTGCCAGTACACCTTGATGTAAGTGACCAAACGGAATCATACTTGTACGTTCTGGTCAAGAACTGGTGCATTGAGCGAGTACTGCACGAAAACAGAATTTGTTGCAACGGTGCTTCGTTTTGGCGCATTCTTTGTGTGGGGGTGGAAGGACCCCCCCCCCAGTCCCGAGGCTATCAAGTGACTCCCCCATGGGGTCACTTGATCCCGGTGGGAGTCAAAACAGATCCATGCCAGTGGGAGTCAAATGACTCCTCTTGATGGCATCAAATGACCTTCCTGCCTTGATGGTGTCATAGTGACTCCAGGAAGGGGGTTATATATGTGGCAGGGTTTGACTCCTCCAAGGGGAGTCACGCTGGCTCCCTTATTTTTTAGAGTTTATACTCATTACAACAGGTTTCTTCGGACGCGTCTGTCCTCATTAGCTATCCCGGGTATTCACAAGACAACAGCGAGTCGACTGACTCTGTGGATTAAAAAGTTCCAGCAATACCTCATATACTCCCAGAAATGCTACGCATGTCGCAACGAAGTTTGTTCCTTTGCAAGGCAGGGTGAAATGAAGACTGTACAACAAGCTAAAGCTAACTACCTTAGACTTGCTAAGCAAAATGCGCTAGAAAGTGTCAACAACTTTTTGCGCACACACATGTGTACACAAGAGGAAGTGCCTGCACTGGTTTGAGCAACGTTAAAGCTTAACTACCCCACACAACCATTGCCCGGGGACAGCCGACAAGGGCCCGGGCATCGGCAGCCTAGTCTGAACATCCATCGATCGCCTACGGGACGCGTTAGTTGGGATGCTCCAATGGGCTGCGTCGTAGTTCCATCTTGTTCTGCGGCACCTGTGTTTTGTCAGCACAAAACATTGTCAAAGAAAATCTGCAAACCCCACAGATAATTGCTTGAAAGAAAGGCGTTCCCAGATGCTGTAGCTGGGGAACCGAAAATGAAGATGCCGCAAGAGGAAAACCAACACATTGCAGAAATACAGACAAAACACGAAAACATTCCCTGTGTCAGAAGCGGATTAAAGGTTCAACAAGGTTATACGTACCTAACAGTTAGCCCTGATAGATTATTTCCACGTGACTGCCATGAAATCGGATTGGGGAAATCAATTGTCTTTTTTAAATACTGGAGTGATTGATTGATTGAGATATAAAAAATACTGAATTTTTGTCCAGTCTCCGTTCATGTCAATTGTGGAGGTGCCATTCCGTTTCCTTTGGCAAGTACTTCAGCTCATAAACAGGGTATGTCGGATAAGTAAAAAGTCAGACATGTACAGTGGCAGTGACTTAGCAAGATTACACCAAACCACTGATCTCTATATAATAGGTTGGATAGCGGATTGAGGGTGCAACCGTACTGTCACCGCCCCCCCCCCCATCTTGGGAAGCTCAAAACATTGCCGTCCGCGATTCAGCTGCATTATCTGCATGCGCCTTTGCGTAGCATTTTTGTGATGTCATGCCCGCCTGCTGCGGTTATGGGGCGTGCTGACCGTACTGGCAAAGCACCGGGGACGACATTTCACAAGTAGGTGACTTGGTTTTACAAATAAATGTGATTTATTAGTCCACGAGCGGGGTGACAAAACGTTGCTGTTGAAGCATGTGCGCGGCACCTTGTGAATCGTATCTCTAGATCTAAACGTTAAACTTTAAGCCGTACGTTATCTGGATAGAGTCATTGTGATAGTCTAGACTTCCTGCAGTTCACGGGTATGGCCTCGGCACGCAGCAGGCGTTGAAGTGCGTTTGTCAGGTCTGGTATCTACGGCTCAGTTTGTTGGTCATGGTATCGACGATTGCGTGCTTGGATTACCCTTGTCATCCCTTCCGTAATTGATGGCACAAATTGTTCAATGCAGGTTGACTGGACGCCGTCGACGACATCACTGGTCTGCAGCAAACCTTTTAAAAACAAATGCTTCGACAGAACATGCCAAACCGTTCGACTGAGGCCTGAAGCTGTGCCCAACAAGTTCGACTTCCCAGAACACCTCCAGAAAGTAACAATGCATGCGTCATATGTAGAGGCCGTATTGATATGCACTAAAAGCTGGCTGAACACACATGCATCAAAAATTCATTATTCTTGCTCAAAATATGCACCTCTAGGAATTCACTTGCATGCATTTAAAACACGCAACAAATTCACAGGGGCAAAAGTATCTTACTTTATGTAGTGTACATTAAGCATGCACAGTTGAAAGCATAGATCGAGAAGTTGCCCGTCCAAATGAATTCGTTACAAAGTTACCGTGTGAAAAATGTAACTAAGTTATTCAGCCCGAAACGTAGCTCGCAGTTACAGAGTTACTTAAACAAAGGAACGAGTTACTCTCAAGTTACTTCGGACACAAAATAGCACTACACAGGTGCAGTTGAGTTCGACCCTGAGGTGCCTGCGTTGAGTTTTCGTTTATGTCCAACAATTCGAACGCTCTACATCTTATTCCCTGTGGGCACACGATGGTTCAGCTTCATTTCAATAGCAGCAGTTCTTACTTCCTGAACATAATACTGTCATTGACTGGACATCACGTTTTATGACATAAAATGCCGTGGAAGAACCATAAAGAAAGCAAGGAAATAAGTGGACGTGAGTGAAAAGCGAATTAAAAGTAACTTGGAACTTAGGTTAAGTTACTTTGGCAAAGTTACCTGAAAAAGGAGTTCCTCTGAAAGTTACCACGGTGCAAAAGTAGCGAGTCAATTTATATAGTTTTCAAGAAAAGAAACAGTAACAGCAACGAGTTGCCTCGAACTCTGGTTGAAAGTGTGTATTCGCATGAAAATCTAGCCTCTAGAATCATGTTCCCTAGTTAAGAGTTTCAAGCGATGGCTGATGATTGGAATCAGTACTGCACGAAGGGCACCTTAAAGCTGCAGCTAGTCCAATATATGAAAACACTCCTGAATTATGCATTCATATGCAGTAAAAGCCACTCCATATTGGATAGGACAATACAAAGATGGGCAAAAGCATATAAAGAAAAAAAGTATTGCATGAAAATTTTGCCTAACGTACAAACTCGTATTAGTACGACATACAAACACACCAGCCACATGTCTCTTTGGTGCGTTCCAGCATGTTTACTTTACTTACAGACAATAAATAATTTTTCAACCTCGAATGTCCACTCTTTATTCTCCCTGCTTAAATTTGCGACAATATATGTTTGAATGCAGCCCAAATGAAAACAACGTGATCCGTCTGATCAAAGCAGTTTCCCAGTGCTACAGCAGTATTGGACTGTACCACCTTGCCAAGGAATATACAGAGAAGGTGACAGCCAGGCCTCACTGCGAAAGAAATTGTCAAGGTTGATCATATTCAACAACCATTAATGCACTCTGCCCACTTACCTGGTTGACTGCTTCAAACTTGCTGTTGCAACTGGACTTGTGATACTTCGATGTTGGAGCTTTCATCACAAGACCTTGCTACTTAGCCTTTTTATGACTTATTCACTCTACCTCTAGTCATTTTAAACTGTCTTTACCGCCATTTACTTCCCCAGTGCACATATTTCTAGTCGATATGTTTTTACCGTGATATAGCCTTTATATCACATAATATCATTCTAGTCCTTTGGAAGTGCTTTAGTGCCGTACGGCATTTCGTGTCATAACTAGTCATATCCAAACTTCCTGTGCAAAGCATAATGTTTATACCCAAGCATATTAAGGTGGTTACATAAACAAACGTGCTAAACATTCCTTGGCATTCCACACCCCCGAGCAGAAAGGAAATGGGAGAAACACGAGAAGCAACACGCTGCACACGCTGACGACGACAAAGGAAACGTAACACAACACCACAGAAAACCAGCAAATCACATAATCGAAGTTCAAAGTACAAAATTGGAACAACACGACCTCACACTAGTACAAAATAGACGGGAAATAACATGTATGTGACGGGATTTCACACAAAAAGCGTAAGGAATCCAATCACGAGGGATTTCTGCAGCGATCCGTGGCAAAATTTTAGCGAAGCAGCAAGGGAAGCGCTCACAAACAGCAAAACTTGTCACAGCTTCCATGCATTCCAATGGGCTGTAATGGCTCTTTTGAGCACCGCAATATGGCGGCTGGTTGGCGTACCCTTTCCCGCTGTACCCTCACCCATCCGCTATCCAGCCTTTATACATAGAGATGAGTGCACCAAACAGCCAGGAGTTATCAAGGCGAGCTCTGCACACCAGTTAGTTTTGGTTTTCGCTGCCTCGCTAATCCGGCTGAGAGAATCGGAGTGACATCGACAGCATCGGCCAAGATGGCGGAACGCATGATGTGCCTTGCGGGACCTCGTTTTCGTTTGAATGTTTTATATTTTCCTTCGGGCTTCTTCCGAGTTGGAATACTGTGTGTATTACAGGCGGGAACTGTTGCAGATGAACTGAGCTAGGCTGTGGTGATATATACTGGACGTCTCTAACTTACATGTGTCGAACGTTAGTGTAGCTGCTTCTTTTGTCCCTGGAATGTTTTCGGAACGCTAGTGTGTTGTCTTCGTGGATTTGTGTTATCTTTTTGTCATGCGTATTCCGATACTTACCTAGTGTGATTCAGTGCTGTTTTCGTTCACATGCGTGCGAGTTCACATATGTGCACGATTAACTGTATTTCAATGTTGTGTTTCAAGCGCGGAAATGACTCAGCGACTTGGTGGCACAGTACTAGTTAGTTAGACATGCAGTCTTCCGCGAGGGATGTTGAATACGGTGTGCTGAGATTTCGATGTACGTGAAAGATCGTTCAGTTGTACAGAATTAATCCGTTCACCGACTATTGTTGCGTAGCTTACGATGATTGTTGTCCCGCGACGTAAAACCACGAATAATGGAATTATCAAATAGTGTTGTATTCTGCGCACATATAATGTGGGTTGGAAACCAGCCACCAATGGCTAGCTTACGTAGATGAGGAGTTGCTAGTTTGTGTTTGTCCACTACAACGGGATGATCAATGATTTCTCGCTTGGATTATGTGCTTCATTTGTTGCTTTGGGGAATTTGAATATGAAATGGTACGCACACTACCCCGGTTACGTCGGTTGCCTTTTCGTTTTCTCGGATGTCCCTAACTGGACCCACAGGCGGCTGCAGAGGGGGGGTCGGATGTCCTTACTCCCTCCTCCAATTTCTGATTTTACATAGTGTTTAATTGATCATAGATCGCGTACCTAGCGTGCTGTTCATGGCTGGACCCCCTCAGATAAATCCTGGATCCACCCCTGGCTGGATCTTTTACGAGGCTATAGACAGATCTATGACAGATCGCCCCATGCATGTTGAAACGGACCATTATTCATGGCCACCACAAAAGGAAATGGAGCTGTAGGCGCCTGTCCTGTCCAGCACCTGCTCCAGAACCGCCTCTCATTTATTAAAGAAGGACAATCGTTGTATATATACATCAAAGTGTAAAAAAAAAATGCTTTTATGCGGAGTGTCATGAAATATTCTAGTTTATGCTCTGGGCATCATTTGTGCATGTTCCACAACAATTCGCTGACTCACAGAATTTTACGTTGTCTACCGCCGCTAGGCACTGTAATCCCACCTAATACGTCGTGCTCATTGTTGTGCTTTGTGTTTCAGAGAATGCCCGTCAACAAAGTGAAACAACTGCTTGGTGAATGTCCTGTCACGAATGAAGTCCTACTTCGAGTTGCGAATATGCCCATCAGCGCAGCAGGCGTCATTTCTTGTCGTTGCTCATTATGATCCGCATTGATTAATGGTGTGACTTCATTGTGCCAGCCCTCGGGGTTGTATATTGTATCATCTCCAGGAGGATGTTGGCTGCTATCTTCTCAGTGTTTACATTCAAGGCATTTGTTCTTGTTTGTTCCATATTCGGTCGCCTAATGCTTTCATTTTCTTCTCGTTATGCAAGGGTATATCGTACCATCGAATTTACGGATATATTCGTCCAGAGGCTGCAAATGAATGTGTTGTACGTCATTGCATTTCATTTCATTTTGCATGTACTCCCTGGACTTATCAAGTTTTCGAGAATCATGGGAATGACGGAACTAGAAGTTTAAAGCATAAGAATCAAGTGGCCTTTTTCGCTGTCTTCTACCCCTGACAGAAAACACCCCTATAATGATATCAAGTGACCGTGATATCTTGATAGCATAGACATTTGAGTGGAATAATTACGGCTTTGCCAGTAGATGTCACATTTCACCTTTATATAGTAACTTATTTTAGCTTCCTGTCCGCGTGTTTTTGCCTCTCGTATAGTTTGTATACTCTGTGTTTGAACTCGAAACAAACATATGATTGCCGCAGGTTAAAGCACTCGATTTTGTACATTTAGATAGGTTCCAGACGATTTATTAATATGTTTGTTCCTAATGCCATCTTAAGCGATTCCTATATATGGGTCATCAATCGTGGCTCAATAAGAACTCACAATTAATCGAACGAATTAAGAGAGATTTGGATTAATTGAAAATATTTTATTCAAGGCACAAGAAAGCAACAAGTTTCTACAGGCACTGGGGATACGCTGCACGTGTTTATTTGCTGTACATTATCTCTCGAAATTGCAATTATTCACTCAGTTCATTATTATACTCTGCAATCGCTGGTCTAGTCCATCGGCCGCCCTCGGTGGTTCAATCGGTAGCGTGTCCGCCTGCTGATCCTAGGATAGCGGGTTTAAACCCGGCCGAGAACAGTGGCAACTTGGTGGAAAGGTACAAGTCGGTCAGGCACGCCGTCCTCCGCGAGGGACGTTAAATGTGGCGTGCCGTCTGTCGAGATTTCGGCGCACGTTAAAGAACCCTCAGGTGGGCAAAATTAATCCACCGACCCGACCACTGTGGCATCGCTCATGATCGCAGTTGTCTCGCGACGTAAAGCCCTGAATTATTATTGGTCCAGTCCCTCGGTTGCAGATACGTTTCACGGTGCCCAGATACAACACGGCTAAAGGCATTAGCAAGGCATTAGCACTCCTAAGGCAATGTCTTAATTAAATTTCAATAATGAACTTTATAATTATAAATGTTACGAAGTTGTTCCAATAAGAACATCTGATCTCTTCGGTGACCTGTTACCGGAGTCCGTTACCAGAAAAAAAAAAGCGTTCGATAGATCGTCCGTTTCCTTTATTTTGTTCATTGCGCGCCTCTAGAGACGCATGTTTCCTTCACCCCCAATATGAGAGGATGAAAGGGCACACTATCGCCTCTTGCGTCATGGAAAAAGATTAAAAGAAAACGGAAAATGCAACCCAAGATAAGGGCAGTTCCGATAGAGTCACCCGGTCCATTTGTTTTTGTTTTGTTTCCGCAAGTTAAAGCTCATCTTTGACGCACGAGGCGGCACTGTGCTCCTTCACCCTCTCACATTGGGGGAGAAGGAAAGACGCGTCTCCGAAGATGCGCAATGAACAGAATAAAGAAAACACTGGTGTTGCTTCACGAATTTTTGCGGACGATCTATCGGACGGATTTTTGTTCTGAAAACGGCTCCGGTATCAGGTGACTGAAGAGATCAGATGTTCTCATTGGAAGAACTTCGTAGCTTTTATAATTAAAAAGTGAATTATTGAAAGTTAGTGAAGGCATTGCCTTAGGAGTCTGATAATGCCCTCCTAGGGAGTGCCCTTCAGCGTATGCTATATTGCAATTGATTTCATCTCGGAAAAAATGATTTATATAGTTTTAAAAAATATGTTCGAATTTAGCTGGGACAGCTTGTATTTCTCTATGTATTTCTAGTAAGGTTCTTACTTACGTGTCTAACGTGAACTACGTATATGTGACTGGTAACATGGTAACGTGTAGTTATTTTGTAATTCTGGTCCAGGAACGATGCACCCAATATCAAGACTGAATGGGGAATTCAACTGTTCCTTCTGTCCTTATGCTTCGAGGCGGATGTCCAATCTGCGTAGACACGAAAAGACGCACACAGGAGCCAAGCCGTTTACAGGTGACGTCTGCAAGGGAGGCTTTTTAGAGAAGTACAACCTCGTTAGATACTTACGTCGTCACACAGGAGAGAAGCCTCACAAGTGTCAGCACTGCTCAAGGTCGTTCACGCGAAAAGATAGAATGTTAAACCACATGAATACACACGGCAACATCAAACCTCATGCGTGCAGTATCTGCGGCAAGGCATTCAACTGCACGACGGCACTGTACCGGCACAAGGCTGTTCACCGTGGAGACACTCGTTGTGTGATTTGTTCTCGGTCGTTCTCGAGGTATAATTATCTAGTGGAACACATGATGCAACACACAGGTGAACGCCCTTACAAGTGCGGTTACTGTTCAACAACATTTTGCAACAAGGGCAACCTCAGACGCCATCTCCACTGTCACGTGAATAATGCATCGTAGTTAAGCCACTTTTATTCGGTACCTCCATTTTCTTTCTTTGTACAATTGCGAGCTGCAATGTAAGTACGTACGACCTGCAAGCTTTGTGTCGTTGTTTTTCATTCTTGTTGTTTTCCTAATTAAAATTGAGTGAAAGATTGCGGCGCACTTTCTCTGTTTTAACTCTCGCCGCAGTTTCTCTGTCGCTAGCACAGCATGACCTACAGGAAAACGTTTGACTAAAGCTTCTATTAAGTGTGTTCACTATGACTTCTGTTTCACATTATTATAGGCATCAGTGTGGGGAAATGGGAATTTTGACTTCGGATTCCTCTTCGGGCTAAACCGCCGCCATAGTCTGAATAGAGAATGCTTTCCTAACAGACAGCAAACTAAGACACAAAACGAATGTGTGTCACTGCTACACCTATTGCTCGTGTGCGTGGCGTTAGGTATCCTGCTGCTGTATAACTCTGTGTATTTGACATTGGAGACTGGGACATTGAGTCTTGCATGCATACGGGACTTCAGGCTACATGCATTACTTGAAGGGAAAGCCGCCCTCAGTTAACTCCGGTGCACCCACCCTGTATCTCTCAGATTTCTCGTTATGGTTTCCTTTGATAGCTGCAAATCATTAGCAGTCATGTAAATAATCAACCCGCAGCATACGGGGTGTTTCACCTAACGGGAAAACAAATCGTTTAAAAAAAATCTACTTGTCTGAACACTATGGTGTGTGCGCTGTTTATGACTGGGGAGATTTTGTGATGACTTCCGAGCACTTTTATCGAACTAATTCCCGAGAAATTGAATTTTCTCCGGTCATCTTTGAAAAAAAAAAAAAAATCCGCTACTGTAGTTGACTTAGAACTGACAGGTGCTTCAATTATACACATACTGTGCTATAGGCAATATCAATCGCTCGGCATAAACTAACATATGAGCTGCCAAATCACACTTAGAACATCGGAATATCTGTTATAGCAAAATGTGTTTATCACGAAAGGCTGTTGTCGGAGGCTTCGCCTGTAGCTTTATGGGCCAAATTTTCTAGGCAGCATCATGTAACCCATATAATCACGAAATATTTGTGTTACTGCAGAACACGATAATGTCTTCTACGCTCTCTTCCTATGATGTTCTTAATGGTAACAAAGGTTAAAGCGAAGGGGCACCCTTTTAGGAGTTCCATGTGTAATGACGTTGAGCTCTTAGTGTGCTGGACACAGGATGGTTTTTGCAGCCATGCGGCTCACTTGTCGCAGTGCAGTTAGATTACCTACATCATCTGCAAGCAGCTTAAATCTATTATTAAAAAAAAGGAAATTCAAGGCTCCAAAAATGCGTGTTGTCACTAGGATTAACAATAACAGGTGTTGGGCGGGCTGGTACATATCTACATATACACATGTGGCTGCATTTCGTGTGTCCTGTCACTATGATTCATGCAATCAAAGTTTCGAAATCGAACGAAGATTGAGAAGGGCGCTAAGCTTCCCAGACAGCAAAATAGCAGAAACGATTCATTTAAATCAGGGGTGCCGGACACATTCCGTCTGCGGGCCGCATTCAGCCATGGTGAAACTACGCGGGCCAGATACTAGGGCTTGGAGTATAGCCTGTTTCTGATATAGACGACACAACACAGAACTTCAAAACGACATAAAACGTATTACATAGCGTTCATCAATCGCAGGTTCAGCTATCCTTTTTATTTGCTGTGTCATGAGGAAACTTGGCACCTCTTGTTTTTAACTATTGCGTTAACATCGTGTGAAAGTGATTACGCAATTGCAGTCTTAATGACTGCCCCGAGGTGTTCGTTTGTTAGTCGTAAGCGTAATTTTAACTTATGAATGACCGTTCATGAAGCTTCGGCCGAATATTTCTTATTTATTTTTTTGCTGAGGGGCAACGCGGACCGCGTGACAACACCAGGCTGGCCGCCACTTGGGCACCCCTGATTGAGATGTCTTTAAATAATTACGCCTACGTAATTGAAAAAAAAAAATACATAGGTGAGATGGTACCCACTCGTCGTATGTGCCTACACTTGCTGTTTGTAACATTCATGTATTATTCGGAGTCTTATTGCAATGGTGTCTCCTTATCAAGTATTTGTGAACCTGTGCCATGTTTCGTAGCTTGGTTTCGAATTTCAGAGCGATATTTAAAAAATAATTTTACTATCTATTTGGGTGGTGATTCAAATTGCTGTGGAAGTCGAGAACTAAATTCGTTTTGACACCAATACTTCAAAGTGAAACAATTTGAATCCGTTTACTTTTTTCTTCTCACATTCCTATTACACATCTTATGCTGATACTACACTCTCAGCCACATTTATACCTTTAAAGGTGTAAATGGCTTGTCCTGTGGCGCATGCCCCAAAAGGGATAAACATTATACCACCAGGTGAGGTATAATAATTTATCCCTCCAGCAAGGTATGAAAATTCAGACGGAGTGCACAGTATATACCATACATGAGGTATAACTTCAATACTTCAGGGTATAAATTTAATCCCAGGAACAGAGTATAGCAAAGGTATAACAAAGTAACCCTTGGGGAGTAAAATATGTGCCATTGAGAGGTTCAAATTATATACCCCGAGGTATCTATTTAATCAAAAGAACAGGGTATAGTAACGGTATAGAAATCCACGCCTTTGGGTAGAGAATAAATACCGTTTAGAAGGTTTCTATCAGGTAATTTGAAGGTATAAATTTAATCTAAGCAGCAAGGTACCACAAAGGTACAGAAATCTAGACCACTGGGTGCAGAACAGTATCTTTCTTTGCACCAAAAGCACGCAAGGAATAAAGTGCGTCATGTCTGTACCTAAAATAACTTCAAAGACAATGCGAAGGTTTGTGAACCAACCGCAAAAATGTGTATTTACAGTAGTACGTACATAAGTTTACAAAATCAATGCACTTCTCCCGAGCCTTTGTCTCTTCGAGGTTTAAAATTGCCCTTTCAATGATGTTGATACCGATGAGCTTGATGATGGGGCAGAGAGGCAGCTCTTGTTCCTGAAAAGACTTTTTTAAATAATACCTACAGGCAAAGCAAGCGTATTTTGATCTCACCTCTATGATAAGTGACGAAGACTACTCATTACATCTCCCTGAAATTAATTTCAGGGCAAGGACGCACAGGTCACCTGAAATAGCCCATATTGGATATTTAGTGTTCCCAAAATGAGAAAAGGCAAAAAAGGAAAACTTATCGTAGCTATCTGCAATGAGGAGTAGTTCAGCCTCCGTGCCGTTTTCCTGTACGATCATCAAAAGATCTTCAAATCCCTGCTGCGCTTGTGCGACGAGTTCTCGTTGGACGGAACAATATTCTGAACTCAAGCAGCAGCTATACACAAAAAGATCAGAGGCTGTCAGTTTCGTTAAACGGCAATAAGAACGACAAGAAATAAGTAATGATGTAGTTAAAGGGCAGCTCATGATAAACTACATCAAAATACGTGCGTACATAGTCGTATTTATCAAAACGAACACAACTATCTATCTTTTACTTGAAATTTGGCGGTTTCAAATTATATCCTGCATTTTCAGGCACAGAACGTCGCTGCCAATAGACCGCCAACGAAATCCGATATATATCGATATATCATCTTCTAATCCATCCGCATATACGCTAAATGCAAACAGTAAACGCAAAACTGGCTGGTATGTCATATAATAACGAACGTAAACGTAACAAATGACAATACGCACGAAGGAAGAAGGTACAGGCGATAGGATTGCGTTCGCTTGTCTTCTCGCAAGGCGCAATATTGTCTTCTGTTCCTTGGTGCGTATGAGTCACTTGCTGCGTTTATGTTTGAAATTACTCTAAGACACTCTAAAACACTTACATGCGGGACCGACTTAGCAATATATTCACCCATCCCATACAGGTGACATACCAACGCGCAAAAAACCTAGCAGACTCCTTAGTCAATGCCAAAATCAGCAAAACGAGCACCCCGTACACGGGAACACGACCCTGCAACCTCCCGCGCTGCAAAACAAGCAAGCACGTTCAACACGCTAACTCCATCAAAAGCACTGCGAGCAATTACACCAATCCCGTTAACCATGCAAGCATTCACATGCACAAGTTCCAATGTCATATACTCAATTGAATGCGGCGACTGCTCTATGCAATTGGTGAAACCGGCCAACAAATGAACGGACACACAGAACCGACACGTCCAACAAACTCCCTAAAGCAGTCGCCGAACACTTTAACGTTCCTGGTCTCAATTTTGACAACATTAAACTACATATTCTAGAAACCGGGTTTAGATCCACACGTGACAGACGTGATAGGGAGTCTTACCACTTACAACCTTAATACAAGTTCAACGCTTTCACCCGTCCGGTATCAACAAATCACAAGGCACCCTAGAAACACTTGACAAATAAAATATGCTTTTCCCTTCTACCTCCATTATCATCTGTTATGTTCTGCGTGGCCACTGCTTTCTGCTTTTTTTATTGCATGCCACAACTATGTATTACAAATACTAAAAAAAAGAACTTTGCTCGTTCTGGAATTTTCCCCACGGAACCACTAACCTCCTTATCTTTCGCTATGCTTGCCAATTCTTGCCTGTTGTCCTGTTTCGTCCACGTGTTCGTGAACCTTCCATTTTTCTGTAACCGGTCTGTAGCCTAGATCACTACGTTCACATAATCCCCTCCACACTGTAACAAAGCAGCCATTCACTCCGGCCGTAGAAGCCCGTACGGACCGTTTCTTCTCTCCGGGCTGTTGACTCACAATTCGCATGAACCTTTAAACACGTCACACCTAACCCTTTAAATACCTTGCCAATGATGAGGACGGTGCCCAGAAGAAGAACAGTCTCTGTTCGAAATATCAGCGGCTTCTGTCCTGAGGCAACTCCCTTCCTACATCTCTACCGGTTCGCTGGATTTCTACCCATCTATGATACATTATATAGGTATATTAGTTAAATTTTTGTTTCTTTTACTCGAAGTTAGCGAAACATATATAGATTAGTACACAGAACCATGGCCTTTTCAAGGACACCTAATTGGCTAAGTACCACAAGCAAAGACAACTAAGGGGCCTATCTGCACCGCACCTTGCAATGTAGTGACTACGAACCCGGGCACTTTTCCGAAAAGCAGTGTTTAGCCTTCCTTCCTTTTTTTATGTTTTTTTCTACCTGTCCTAAATTTACGAATTTTAATACATCTGAAGGTTTTGACGATAACGGTTCCGAAAGCGCCTGCCAATAATGATACGCCAATTGGCCAGTTTCTTCGAAGCGAAGGGGAATCACATTGCTAAGCTTGAATTAGATAACTTCCTTTGTCGAGTAGAGTTCATACGATGTACTTGAACTCGCAATTGTTTTTGTATCAGGTACCGTGTATCGTACCGTGCAGCATATCCCATATGACTGACACATGAATGCGAACAGAGTATAGCTTCGAAATGCTGAAACAGGAAGAGCTGAAACATTATTTATTATTTCCTATGCTACAAGCTTTCGCCCAGAGCCCTTCTTGAGAATAAAGACTAGTGGGACGGGGAAAAGCGGGAAGAAAAAATAAATGGTCGAAGAATGTTCCAAGGTCTCAGCGTATTTGGGTCAGGGAGCTATGGAGGTTGTGTTCAAGACATTGAGTTTTGGCAAACAATGCTGACCAGTGGTTGTTCGTGGAATTTTGCGATTCGGAATGACTCCTGATTTTCTTTTGTTGCTATCCGTAAAGTTTGACTGTATGATGACAATTTTATGTGTATTGTAAAATCATGTTCCAGCAGTAGAAATTAGCAGTACGACATGTGTGGAAGCCTAAAGTTTTTTGAAGGCTGTAAAATACGTACAGTATTATTTGCGCTATCATTCTACACATCCCATGCATACTGTGCAAAGTCAACAAATGCGCTTCGAACATTTATTCTGTGTCTGTGACACTGCGAAGGGGTTTACGCCGAAACATTCAAAAATCCACTCTTAAAAATCCACCTGTGAAAAATCCGCGCCGCAAATAAACACTACCAAAATAAATCGCAGTTAGGCTTAAAGAGGGAATGTCCCGAATGCTAATTTAAAGCGATACATATGTTGTTTGCAATGCAACGCACAATTCGAACGCTTTTTTGTTATGAATATTTCTAGAGTTATTAATGCTGTGTCTTCTAATAAGAGCTGGAAAAATTGAACCATCCAGCTTAACATTGCAGAAGACGACGCGCACATGAATACAGGAATAACAAGGAATTCGAACATCAACATGGTGTTAAGCATAACGGCCGCTAAATTTGACTTTTATTCGCTGAAGGAACATAGATTTTATTGTGCACTCGGAATAAATATATCTTTTTATGTAATGAAATTCGAACAACAAGTCATAGTGTGTGGACATCGTAGATCCCAACAACAACACTTCTACGACAACACTGCCGCATTTTATATTAAAACTGTGCAGATGGCAAACCAACACAAATTTGTGAATATAGCCGCTAATGCACGAAGACGCATGATATATTCCATCCGCCGCATGGCGTCACTGAAGCACATCACTAAATCACAGTATTCTTGTGTTTTGTCAACGCAGAACTACAGCAAAACAGCGCAAGCGGCCATCTTCGGCAACCACAAACCAGTTATACCATCATAATGCATTATACCTTCCCTGGCGGAGCAGGTTACCAACGGGGTCTCGCGGAATGCAGGGGTATCAAAACATAACCCTGAAGGTATAAACGTGGTACATAATACTGCCTTTATACCTACTGACAGCGCGCAAGGTATGTCGTTGCAACATGACACTTATTTATACCATTTGAAGGGTACACATATGACCCTGATGGTCTGAACGACATGACAAGACCCGCCTTTGCACCCCGTTTATCCCTTTTTCGCACCCTTTTGGCTGACAGTGTACGCTCCTGTAGCTTCTGATACAACTTTATTCGAGGTGCGCCAAGGTGGAAAAAAAAAAAGATAGAAGGAGAAACAGGAAAAAGCCGCGATTTCCTCGTGAAACTCCTCGTTAAAGAACGTAGATGGGTAGAAATCCAGCGAACCAGTAGAGATGTAGGAAGGAAGTTGCCTCAGGACAGAAGCCGCCGATATTTCGAACAGAGACTGTTCTTCTTCTGGGCTTCGTTAAAGAACGGTATGTCGTAAACTCAGACTTGAAGGGGGCAACGGTTTTTGTTACAATGCAAGGGATCAGCGCGTATGTGCCACGATTCCAGGGACCGAGGAAGCTCCTGGAATCGTGGCACATACGCGATGATTCCTCGCATTGTAACAAGAACCGTGGCCCCCTTCCCGAACAATACTGTCATCTCCTTAAATAGCAACTGGTTGTCGGCTCTCCCGCTCAGTCTTGCACTGATGATGCCCGTCGTATGACAGGCGAAACGTCTGCCTAAAGTTTGTTTATTTGTTACGTTGAGTCGGAGTCCTCTCTCTCTTTCGTTATGTCATCTCCCGGCTTTTGGAGTATTTTCGCATCTATTCGATCCATCCACGGCTCAGCTGCTCTAGGCAGTGTGAGAGAGTACTGCGACCAAGCTACTAACATTATTCGCCTCGAGTGTCACCAACGCTTCAACGGGTAATGCCTGAAGCACATCGTCGTTCCTCAAGCCCTCAGATGTCGGCCTCTTGTGGACACCCCGTATGGCAGGAAGCTTGCTCGGGACTTCGGCATCAACTGTTTGAAGGCCCGGCTCCTCGAGAACAAGTCAAAACTCAACGACTCCCGCCACCGACTGGACTCAGCTGAAAAGGCCTTGGTACGTACCCTCCTCCCCGATGAGTTGCGACAGGTCTTCAGCGCCCGGAAACAGGCAGAGCTGCTAGAAAGAAACCAGCGGACAGTAATCCATGACCAGAAGTTGTCCCGCCTGCTGCCGAGGAAGCCTCCGGGGTATAACTGCAAAAACGTCTTCAACCTGTCATCGAAAACACCGACGGGCACATGAGTCTGCTGTCGAAAGGACTGGATTTCGCTCTCGCGCCCCGTGCTGTGCCGAAACGGGAAATCATAGTGGAAATCGAAGACAGGCTTCGCCACATCAAGGACTCAACAGGTGTCAACCTAGCACGTAGCCGCATCGCCACCACTAAACAACGTGAGTGGGTCACTCTCCAACCTGTCTAAGCAAGAACGGTCGGCGCCGCGTGACTTGCGCTCGGACAAATCAGTCATCGTCTTGCCAGCGAATAAAGGGAAAGGCACGGTTATATTGGACACGGAGGACTACCGTCCGAAGATGCAAGAGATCCTCGACGATGCTGCGCACTTCGTCCCTTTGAAGCATGACCCAACTGCTAAAGCGGAACGCTCTTTGGTGGACCACCTCCGTGAGTTAAAGAAGAAGGGCCACCTAGATGATACCACCTACCGCCGCCTCTTCTCATCAGACGGCGCGACTCCCAGAATGTACGGCCTCCCTAAGATACACAAGCCTGGGTGCCCTCTGAGACCGATTGTTTCGTTCATCGGGTCGCCGACGTACAACCTGTCCAAGTATCTAGTAGAACTTGTGCCTTCCTTTACCGGCAACAACAACCTGACGGTGCGCAACTTGAAGGAGTTTGTCGAGCTGGTCCGAACGCAAGCTCCCAGCAACAACGATGTCATGGTGTCATTTGATGTGGTGTCACTGTTTACCGACGTTCCGAAGGATCTCGCGGTACCAGTGGCGGAGGCCCGACTACGGAAGGACAGCACCCTGCCATCACGAACGTCACTCACAGTTGAAGAGGTAGCTATACTCCTGAGATTCTGCCTCAATCAAACTCATTTCACCTTCAACGGCAAGTCTTATCATCAAATCGAAGGACGCCCTATAGGAAGCCCTGTGTCAGTGATGCTGGTCATGGAGCACATTGAAGAGACGGCCATGGAACGGTTGTCCCGCCCAGTTAAGTTCTACCGCCGCTACGTAGATGACGTTCGTCATCCTAGACAGGGACCACGTCGATGAATTCCACTCGGTTCTCAACTCCATTGAATCATCGATCAATTTCACGTATGAAGTTGAACAGAGCGGCAAGCTTCCTTTCTTGGATGTATGTGTATGCAGGGACAGCACGGGGAGCATCCATACGTGTGTCTACAGAAAGTCCTTCGATACCGCCACTTTCCTAAGTTTCGGCTCATATCACCCCACGGAACACAAGCGAAGTGTGGTGCCAACTTTATTGCACCGTTCAGAGCAATTGTCATCTTGCAGCGAGCTACGGGCTTGTGAAGATGCGTCGGTCACCGCTTCCCTGGACAAGCGAGGCTACCCACACAGGTTTATTGAGGACACACGGAAACGTATACAGCTACGTAAACCGCAGGATGAGAACCGCTCCCGCCTGACCCGGGTCACAATTCCATACGTCAAAGGCGTTTCGGAATCTATCCGCCGGGTGCTACGTCCATTGAAAATCTGGACGACCTTCCGACCGCACGTTAAACTGCGCAGCCTCATCTCCAAGCCAAAGGACACTGTCGCCCCAGAAGACCAGTCTGGCGTGGTGTACAAGCTACAATGTCTAGGTTGCAACACGTGCTATATTGGCGAGACAGGCCGGAAAAGAAGGACCCGCATAAAAGAACACAAGAGCGACGTCCGGAACGCAACACATGCCACACGGCTCAAGACCGAACTCAGCGAGCATCCTTGGAACACGGGGCATTGTTTCGACTACGATAACGCGGTGACCTTGGGATGCGAGGAAAGACTGGGACCGAGGAAGCTCCTGGAATCGTGGGACATACGCACTGATCCCTTGCATTGTAACAAAAACCGTGGCCCCCTTCCCGAACAATACTGTCATCTCCTTAAATAGCAACTGGTTGTCGGCTGTCCCGCTCAGTCTTGCACTGATGATGCCCGTCGTATATGACAGGCGAAACGTCTGCTTAAAGTTTGTGTGTTTGCTTGTTACGTTAAGTCGGAGTCCTCTCTTTCTTTCGTTATGTCATCTCCAGGCTTTTGGAGTATTTTCGTATCCCCTATAGCAATCACAAAATAAAGTTGTGTTAGATGTATCAATACCCGACATTGAACATACTGGGTTTCTCTCTTTTGCACCTGATCCTCGTTTCCAATGGAAATGAAATAAAGGAATGCATGTATGTATGCATACATGAATAATGCATGTACATGCATACATACATTCATACATACCCAAGCAGCGCACAATATTGGGCCAATATTGGCATGTCAATGCCATACGGCTCCAATTTGAGGCCCGTTTCGCCAAGATTTCAACCATATTGGCTGAAACTGGGGAATATGGGCCCCATATTGCCCAGTTTGTGCCAGTATGGAGAAAATCCTGGCAATATGGGCCCCATATTGCCCGTGCACACCCCAGATTCACTGAAAATACTGAAAATGATACGTACCCGTGCTGCACAAATGCCCAAGCAGCACGGCAAGATTGGACATTGAAGCGTGTGAAATACCCAATTCAGTACGTCGTTACATCCAACAAATTCCCGCAGATGATACACATTGTTCGAAACAGTAAACGTACGTGGCAATCCCATTGTAACATTCACTAGAACTCGACAACTCAACTTTCCACTTTCTGGAAGCAGTCACGATCTTGCTTCGCGATGCCAATGCCACTCGGTGGAACCGGCTGACAGCGACCGTGGTCGTTTGAGCGAAATCACGCGTCCTACAACTAATGCGCATGCGCGACAGTTTCATACAGGCTAAAATGTTGCTGGTTCCTCTAATGATAACGGCATTGCGGCAGGTCAAGTAAAAAACGCAATGTTTGATGGGAAGGGATATCTCTTACGGTAAAGTTAGGTTCTTTCAAGTTACTGAAAGCTGTGTGAGTTGCTCTTGCGTATGTCCGTCACCGTCACGAAAATGTTTCTCTACTTTGTACTCTCGGAGTGGGTTTCAAATTTTTGGCTTATAGGGTGTTGCGATGACAATGAAGGCTTCTGAAGGATGTTTGGCATTCGTAGTTCCATGGGACTGTCTCTGTCTTTCAGCAAGACGGGCGTAGCACCCGTTCGTTTTTGGGGCAATGCAATGTTGTTTTTGTAATTGTGTGCACCGTGGATCAATGAGATCTGCAGAAATGAAAAAGCAAAAAGAAGAGAGAAGTAATATCAGTGGTGGATATTAAACCAGATAATGTTTTATTATTGCACGGACGCCCCGTTGGCGTTATCACAGAAATATTCGCAATATTGGCACAAAATGCTTGCCAATATGGGCAGCCCATATTTGACGAATATTGACAATCTTGGCAGCCCATATGGGTCCAATATTGGCGTGCTGCTTCGGTACATACATACATATCCACCAGTAGAAGTGAGATTACGTATTTCGTCTTTCTTTTACTTTTTTTCTTCTCTAGATCTTCTAATTGATCCACGTTGCACCGCGTTGCAAAAAAAAAAAACTACCTCACTCTAAAGACGAAGAACAAGAATAGTGCCCGGGTAGATGCATGGCCAACAGTAGGATGGGACAATTTTCCGCATTTTCAGTTAATATGGGGTGCACATGGGCAATATGGGGCCCATATTGCCGACATTTCCCCTTATTAGTTACAACTTTCAGAAAAGAATTAGCAGGTGTTCTCTTGTAGCTCTTCGGAGCATTGATCGATGAATACGTATCGTTGTAAGATTTGTTTTGCTTTTATTACTTTATTATTTTACTACTGCTTTATACTAATAGATTATCGTCTTCACTGTCTTGTTTGTTTGATTGTATTGGCTGTGCTCTCGCCATGTCGGGGACTGTGTCCCTTTTGCGCGTGCACATTACCAAATAAACCTGAAACCTGAAACTTTGCAATATGGGACCATATTGCCGACATTTTCCCCATCACTGGCTCAAACTTGGCAACAGGCGTCCGATATTGCCACGTTTGAACTAATACAGGGATAATCCTTGCAACACGGGTCTCATGTTGGACTCGTATCGCCAACGCCGAGCCAATATGGGCCCACTATTGTGTGCCGCGTGGGTTGATTCCTCCCAACTCATGATGGTCCTTCCCAACACAGTATAGCATTCCGAAGGGCGTTGACGGTTATGCCTCGAGCTAAACAGTCAGCGGGGATTTCCCTTCAAGCACAGCAGCGCCACTGATCCAAATTCGTTGTTGACTGAATTTCTTTAGCTCGATTACACACGAGTCTTCCACGTTGCTGCTGGATTCTTTGAGGCAGACTGAAGTACAGAGCGTTTGGTGTACCCAACGTGACTGATTGCCTCGTGAATATTTGACCCCGCAAGCTTTATGGTATCCAGCAGAAGATTCCAAGTCAATCCCAGACACTTAACATGTCATCCTCCGCGAGTTCTTTGGGCATATTGACCTTCACCGGCGCTACATCCCCGACTGGGCCTCGCCGTTACATATTATGTAATGTATAGTGCCCTGCGAGCATTGACTAAACATCATTGATCGATTCTACAAGCGTATGACGTCATGCATAAAGTGACAAGCATATAACGTGGGCTACTGGGTGGACTCGATACCAACTACCGATGCCGATAGTGATCGAGTCGGAACTATCACGGCGATGTTGCAACGACGCAAAAGCGCGCGGAATGTAGTGTATGGTAACGCGAGGAGAGTCAGGTGAGAAGGAGGCAAAAAGCCTCACCCTGGTGCGACGTGTGGCTCCCGCCTAGTATCACAGGGTTGAGGTCATACAATCTGTTCCGTGGAGCTCCTGCCGCTGCCAGTGCTTCCTACGAGGGGTCGCCTCAAGGGCGTGAAGAAGGTTTAATATTCCCGTACATCATACAGTATGATGAACCATGCTATAGCATGATATGTCCTCTCAGTAAAGTATCCGGCTCGCAATCTGAATGGCGTAGATTCGAATCCTAGACGGTGACAAGCCCACGTTTCCGAGGTTCTTTATTCGAAGAGATTACGGATGCGCTTGTGTGACAGTCAGGGAAAACTCGAATGTTCTTAAGCAGCACAGTGAAGCGGAAATTTTAGTTCATAGGTAATAATGCCTTCTCATTCCAGCGCTGTGGTGTACACCACGTAATGCACGAGAAAATATGTATTTCTGTTCTGACCGTCTGTCCGAATGCAAAGGAAGCACGAATAATATTTTGTGCGCAGCCAACAGATGGTGCTACCGATTTCCACTCGGTCACACAGCGAGGGTCCGAGTGAGTCTGAATACTGCGTGACAGCAATACCCTGCAGAAGAGCCACTAGGCTGTGAATGTATCAGGAAAGATGTTCATATTGGGGTACCCGTCGACCTGTATCAATTTTTGTTGTGACTGCAGTGAGCCGGTACGGGTGTATCCCGTTTGAAACCATTAAAAATAATATTTCGAAAATAAACGCGTAAGTACCCACAGTTCAAAATATGCTTTCCAGAATATACTCTTAAAAATCAACGCACAAAATTAATTGCGGAAATATCCCCGTCCAAATAAAAACGCTAAGGAATCTACGGTTAATAATATATCGTTAAAAATAAATCGTTTCAGAATGCTCCAAATCCACCCCAAAATTGCTAGAGTCATGTGGTGTGGCCCAAATCAAGGTGAACTGGAAGCAAGGGGCTTAAAACTAACCTCACAGGAGCAAACTAGCCTAAACTATTCCAAACTAACCGCAACCAAATTAAACTAATCTAACATAACCTGATCTAACCCGGCGCAAAGTGCGGAGATACCCAAAATCCACAATTAAAAATAAACTGCTTAAAAATAAAACATTTAAGAATAAACCGCTTAAAAATACACACTTAAAAATAAATCGGGAAGAATAAACCGGTTAAAATAACCGCCTAAATATCACCGGTTAACCAATACACCATTAAAAATAAACTGTTTCAAAATCCCCCATAATCTAGCACGGCGGCGGATTAATACGGGACTGTACCGCTACGCAGGGGATAGGTATGATGACTACATCGTATCGGCACGGGATTGGGAGGTGACACGGGTTCGGCACCGGCTGTGCTGTCTCAGGGTTTCCCTCGTTTTTCCGAAGACTTTCCAGACTGAAGTTGGCACAGCTCCCCCGAAGTCAGCCCAGCACACATACTAACCCCCCATGTCTCCCACTCCTTCCTGCTGTCCTCTCTCTCCATCTGTCCACATCTGTATGTCGCTCATCGCCACAATTGCTTTACAGCGCTAACACTGAACTTAAAATAAAAAAAATAAAAAACAGTGCTTAGAAGCACACAATCTTGTTGCATGGCTAGCTCACTGGTTGTGGAATGCATATGGATGCCTCTATGTAGTGTTTTCGGGTGCTTCTAATCGCAATACGTCATTCTCCCTTCTCCACTGACACCAAAAACTTGTTAAATAAACATATCAATCCACACAGACTGTTTATTTTGCAACAGGGGTCACCGTTGGATGTTACTATCACAAGGTAGACAAAGTCATTCCTTTGCGCAAGAGGGAGAAACAGATTTGTACATCAAGGAAATCAGATCTTTCATAACCATTGCACGCCATGCAGTATTGCAGCGAGAAAATAATATTTTAATTTCGGCGGGGGGGGAGGGGGGGGCTATGGGGACTTTAAATGGTGTAGGAGGTGTGCACATGCACGTGCACATGCTACCGAAGGTACAATTTTGGGGCGTGTTGACCCGCACAGTGGACAGTGTTGACATGCGCAGTGGAGCCAAAATGTATCCTGCTTTCGGAGATGCCCCCGGGTTGGAGAATGGAGTATAAAACAATTAGGAAAAACATAGCATTCACAGTATTAATTCTTCTAAATTTTATTCCAGAAATTTACACGGTATTTTACACCGCTCCCAAAGTTTGTATAGTAGCACAGTTTGTGAAATGCACAATAATTGTGTCGTGTAACATATAGAAACCTTTCACTAACACATCTCAATTAGTACAGTTCTTCTAATAATTTGAATCGCTTCTTTTCTGAGGCACATCATGCAGAAGTTCCAGAGTAACAGAATATTGATTTAGGAGTTCTAGAAGTTTTCAGCATGATCACTGTCGAGCATTATTTGTGTACAGTTTATTTTAATGTAAGGGCAAGCAACACCACTTTCTGCAACACTTTGCTTCAACTTATGCATCATTCCCTAAAACATCTGACTGGGCTTGTTGGCGATTATTTACTTTACATAGCTGCTAGACATCCAATGACACGTTTTATCTTTATGGATGCTTCACCTCCAACGTGAGATATTCTCCGAAGAACAGCATAGAGTTTGTGGGAGAGTTATACAATTAGTTAGGTATTCTGCTCATTTTTACATAGACAGGAGATTATCATGATTTCTTTAAGTTGATCTTGATCACACTAAAAGGCGATAAGTGTAATGTCAAAAAACAATGACAGAATAAATCTGGTATGTTACCTTTAGGGAGAAAATTTATCAGCCTTTTAATGTAGCAATGATTGGTTCTCAGTGAACCCTTGCCAAGACCAAAAAAGATTTTCACGAAAAAAGGCTCCCAAGAGATGGATATTTTGGCGACGTTGCTGGAGTTTCCATTATATTTCGTTCCAGACAGTCATTCCCTCTTGTGTGAGAGTCAATATTTGGAGTGCTTTCTGCTTATTTACTGTTGGTTTCCTTTGGACCACATAGCTAAGCAGGCAACTCAATCATTTTCCCTTGTGATAAACTAAGTAAGTGATAAGCCACAGTATCTCCACCAGTGGCATAGCCATAGGGGGGCTAGGGGGCACGAGCCCCCCATACCTGCCACAGACCAACTCAGGCAAATCGAGCAGATCAGAGGTGAAAAAATATATGGGTGGGGGTGAGGACCATTGGGACGATCGCGAAAGTTCTTTCAGTTCATGGCGTCTAGCTATAAGCAGCACTGTTGAATGGTTTTCAAAGTAAGAGGTTTTCAAAATACTTCCAATCTCGTGACACCGCCTCATTGGTCATGACAGCCTACATGTAATCGTATTGCGAACGTCCAAATCATTTATTTTCGTTTTTTTTTCATCTGCTTTTTGCGGTGTGTACGAGTATGCTTGTGTTGTCGCACCCAAGATCAGCAGGAGGGATGAGGGGAAGTGGGGCAAGTTTTCCTATCAAGCCTCCCCTAGCTTGGAGGTCTGGCTATGCCACTGATCTCCGAGGTTATAAGAAGAAAGTGTTGTCACAGGAAATGTTTGTTTGATGAGCAACGAAAGGTTCTTCTAAAACACGTTTTTAATTGGTTGTCACATCTGAGGTTATCGTGAGAAACAAAAAATCGAAAAGGTTTAGTTGGAGAGGTGATGTCGAGGCTGTTGGCCAGACCAGTGGACAGGATTACCTGGTGCTTTACATAGCACAGTAGTAGTAAATGGTCATGCCGAGGCAAAAGCGTGGCGAGTTACAGGCTCGTTTATTGACTGTAGTAGGCGGTTTACATACAAAGGATACCCATACACAAAAGTACAAGTGAAAATATATTTATTAAAGTCAATAGTGTCGCGAATTATGTTATGACTCTGTGTGAAGGAGGAAAACCCAGCCAAAAAACCTCAAGCAGAAGAAACACAATACAATACACGTGACAAAGATTATACTTATTTTATGTACGATGCTATAGCATTGAAGGGGTATCACACATCATACACAATATTTTTTTATTAATGATAATCATACAAGTTTTCAATGAATCAGAACTAAAATGGGGTAGCACATCTTAATCAAAGAAGATATTTTTAATCAATACAATTACAATCGAAATTACAAGTTTTATTATAAAAAGCCTAACATTGTTATACGTGAGCACCATAGTGGAGTTTTAATTACAAACGCCCTCAAATGTTTTGCAACTCCGCCAACTTTTTTTTCCTGTGTACCACTGTTACAATGTACCTGCACCCCTACCTCGGTGCAACTCTCCTCCGCCCCCAAGAGCTTACCGTTCTGAATAAAATCCTCGAGCGCAGGCAGAAGCCATTATACTATCAACATGAAGGGGTACTTACGCAGTGCCGCGATGGTACAAAAAAATCCATTATTGAGTCATGTCAAAACGAGGTGCCAATTTCACACAAACTGAGATATCGCTATTGCTGGATCTTATAAGTAAATATAAGAATATGTTAGAGAATTAAAAAAAATACAAAAAAAAGATCTGATAGATGTACCTAACTCTAAGCACAACAGCTAATATTGCAATATGGCATAATTAATCATATTCTTATGAAGTGATCGATAGAGTTGGCGGAGGGCCTTTGTTTACCTTCGGACATTTTTCAACCTTGGCCGACTTCTCTCACGATTTTTTTCAAGCGCGAGGTGGGTGGTGCGCGGGTGAGGTCCGAATGCATACCACGCATGCATACCGAATGCATGGGCTGCGCGTGCCCTTATCGTTCTGTATTTTTTTTTTCATCTGCACTCTTAAAAATGAACTTCACCGCATAGTACGTTCCTACCCAACCATCATCTGGAATAATATCGTTATCCCGTTTTCAACAAATCAGGGCAGATAACGATATCATTGGAGATGATGGTAGGCTAGGAGCGTGCTATGCGGTGAAGTTCATTTTTAAGAGTGTGCGCCGACTTCTTTGCCGATTTTTCCGCCTCGGCCGACTTCGTTCACATTTTTTTCAGGCGGTGCGTGAGTGGTTTACACACAAATACGGGCATGCACACTGGCATACCAACCAGGCGATGATACCGTCACACCTGGGCCGACTTCTTTGGCAATTTTTCTGCCTGGGCTGACTTCTTTCATAATTTTTTTCGCTACAACAGCGGTGCGGTAGGCGGTTTACACGCAAGTAGGGGCATGCACACTGACAACCGCACCAAGCGATGGTGTCGTCACACCTGGGCCGACTTCATTCGCGATTTTCACCCTGGGCCGACTTCATTCGTAATTTTTTCCAATACAACAGCTGCGCGGTGGACGGCTCACATGCAAGCATAGTTCTACAAAAGATAGCCATACACAAAAGTACAAGATGAAATAAATTAAAGCCAATAAGGAATTATGCTGTGACTGCGTAAAGAAGAAAAACCCAACCGAAAACATGAAATGGAAGAAACACAACACACATAATAAAGAATATGGGAAGCTAGTTGGAAGGAAAACAAAAAAGAAAGCAGAAGAAACGCAGTACATATAATAAAGAATATGGGAAGCTAATTAAATATTCCAACATGACACAATATAATCAATTTCTTATGACGTGAATAGCACACATAGAAGGAAATAACGAGAAACACGATCAACAGCAAATAGAGTACCAAACCTATGCATCGTCCAACTCGTAAAAAAGAGATACGTACAGGAAAATAATTGAAAAAACAATCTATAAAAACGAGAAGCATGACGAATTTAATGCAGCGACTAACACAGAGCTAACGCTGAATAGCAGAGAAACACTTTGAATGGCGCATCATCCACGCGTAAACAATAGATACATGCAAGGAAATAATGAGAAACACGATGAACAACTAATACAGAACCAAAACAATGCACCATCCAACACGTAAACAAGAGGTACACAAAAAGAAAAATAATTGAAAAACAATCTATGAAAACGATAAACATGCACGCACTTAACACTGAATAGCAGAGAAACACTCTAAACGGCGCATCTGCCAACGTGTAAACAGCAGACACATGCAGGAAAATAATATCGAAACAAACTATCAACCAAGAAACATTGCAAATTTAATAAATTGAAATGGAAATAATCTATCTTTTGAACTATTATAAAATCATCCTTGTAAGCTAATCTAGTCGAACAATATACAATTTTCATCCCACTCAAGCGCTATAAACATTACCTTCTTTCCTTCTTTCCTCCAAAGTGAAATATCCTTAGGACCGTAATGCAAATAGATGTTAGTATTATTCGATTCTCAAAAACACAATAAGAATTATATCAAAACAATCAATAGCAAGCAAAAAATCTGGGAATAGACGTCAATATCGGTGCAAACTGGTCTTAGACAAACATTATCTAAGCAAGCGAGAAATATCATCTGCGGAAACAATACTCAATCAAAAACGAGAAACGCTGCATTTAATGTATTTCAGATCAGACACAACTATCATGCATATATTATTCGCAACTCACAAAATATCAATCGAGTGAACATCTGAAGCAAAGATAGAAAGTCAAGTCTATTCAGTGATAGAAACAATACTAAGTCGAAAACGGGAAACAAATTTAATTACATCATTTTTATAAGTTTGCAACAGTAATTTCTACACGCAGAAGCCACAAACTAACAACTCCTCTGAAATGCAAATTATTGTAAAAGCTTTCTTTAGCGGAAAGGAACGCACACATCTCAAAAATACATTCCCATCTAGTAGAATATTTTTATTAATATCAATCGAGTGATCACCTGAAACAAAGTCATAGCAGTAATTAATTTAGGCAAACATTTTCCTAACCACGCAGCCCAAATACATCCCAGAAACACGTCTTTTTCATTCAACCCACTAGCGGATCCGGAGTGAGGGAGGGAAAGCCGCTAGGCCGTAAAGTTCCCATACACTTTCGTTAAGGTTACGCCAGCAGGGAGTAGGGGAATTCTACAATGGCATTCATACACAATCTATAGTTGAAAATCATGAACTCGCTCTTGCAAGTCAAGTTAGGGAAGGGGGTTTTCTAGCACTGTCTTGTACATAGAATCATGAAAGTGCACGTTTTTCTTACTCATTACACCTTTTTGTAAATTGATTTTCGTAATTCTCATGGCAGGTGGATATTAATACCATTCTAAACCTGTTAACATAATAAGTTTTTAATTAATAAAATGAGCACCGATATGGCTTAAGTAAGTGTAGAAGAACACTACAAAACAGAAAAAAGGAAGTTTCAGCGAAGAGATGGATGGATTTTGTACTCGTTACCATAGGTCAATGGAGGGCATGATAAAAAGCTGATTTGAAAAAGAAGAGCAACGAAATGATTCTATTATCACAGCATTCCAATACGTCTTAGACATGGTCGGATTCGGAGATATGGTACAAAAATATGGAATTGGAGGTGCAAGAACTTGTATGCCGAATGTACAATAGTTACAAAAATATTTGCACGTCAACAACGGAAGGGCCACTGGGATTGATGGTGGAGTTTTTGAGGTTTGCTAACGAAGAATTGAAATATACGAGACTAGATGTAATTGTAATCATTGCAATGGGCATTGCATTAATCAAGAAAGCAATCAGATCAAATTATCATATACAAACAGTCTGTATCGCGCGATTCATTACGGATTTGTTGAAATTACACCTAACAATTGAAATGGAAAGTACATAAAAATATTATCACGTGATATGTTCCACTACAGCCTCGACAGAACTATTTACTTCTATCAGTTCTTGCAATGATGTCGAATGAGCAGAAGTTCACTATTGTCGTACAAGGTCTGATGTATCATCACTTATTGAAACTCAACGAACATGTCAATTGTGGTGGTCCATCAGGCAATTTTCGTCTAATACTCTCTTGTACGCCATTCAAGAATACAAGAATACAAAGAAAAGAAACATCAACAAGAGATTGATATTTTTTTTCGAACTAAATATGCTTAAAATTCGAAGAAATGGTCACCCGCGTCGACGAACCCGTTTCCGGAAGCATTCCACAACCACTGCGGAATCTGTCACAATCCCCCTGGATGTTGCAACCGGGAATTTGGAGACACTGCAGCAATCAAAGTGACTTTCACTCGAAGCAATAGCAAGAGACAGTAGTTAACACCCCCTGCTCAATTTTGTGGCTACCAGCTGTGAGCGGAACTCATCATCTGATAGTTGGACCTCAAAGTTTTTCAATTCCTCCGTTTGCAGTGGGAAGTCTTCAGACATCCTTGATACCGTCGAAGGTGCTTTTTCCTCGAGGAGTTTGAGTCCCATGGTGCTCTTCTCCTTGATATTGTGGAGGTCTTTCACGATTGCTTCGGTCACTGAAGTAATAGCATTTTGTAATATCAACATATGTAATACACTTACACTCGCCAAACAATTTTTCGGCTTAAAGGAGCCACTAAATCGGTCTGGATTATCCAGCCGTTCATATTTTTAAACAAGTGTATAAATCTGCACTGTTTCAACAAAACTTTATTTGGACTCTAACACTCGCTGGAAATAACTGTCTACACAAGATAGCTTCACGAACACGGGATAGTACTTTGAGTAGCCTTGTTGCGACACTCTAGGGCACAAAGGCAACTTCATCGTTACCACTGTTGTCTGAACCTTGCTGCAGCAGATCAGGAGCCTGGCTGATTATATCAGACAGTTTGGGCAAAATTGGCCTTTGTTGTCTACGTCTGCACGCAGCTAATCTTACACGCGGACCTCGACAACAGAGGTTGTGCTTTGATTGCGCTTTTCTTCTAAATGGTAGCATTGTGTCAACTACTTTTGTCTGAGGGGTACTTATTGAAATACAGACTTTCACTTGAGAGCAAGTTTTAGATAACCCTGTGGCACGTTTGAAAGTCTGTGGTACCATTTATGTACCACGTTTATGGTACATGTTTGACCTGTGCTGCTCTATGTCACCAATTATATAAGGTGACAACGTTCTCTTATTCTGTGACATATTCTTTTCGCAGTGAGCGAATTGTTTTTAATGCGTGCCTGGCTCTCGTTAACTACGTAGCTTATCTGTGACCTCATTTTATTCATTGCATGATACTCCGGGACAGAAAAAAAGTGGGGTCGCCTCAGTGCTCTTTTATGCACACTGTACTTTTCATACTGCAGCTTGTGGTTTGGACGCATATACATGGTGTCTCAGCTAAGGAATGACAGGAACTTAAAGGATATATCCATGCATGCAAACAAAGCTGGCTGAAAGCTGTTAAATGTTGCGCTCTCCACTCTGACACTCTGTTTTGGTGACCCATGAATTGAGCATAACTAGTTAGCCAGCTTTTTAACTACTACCCTTATGGGAGAAGTTAGAGCATGTTGAGTAACCTACATGTTTCTATGCCCTGCGGATTTACATTTACAGAAATATCTCCATTAGAGGTTTCTTCTTGCATTTGCCCTAGAGCTGTGATTAGAAAGTTAATTAGTCAATTATGCCTCATTTATCTGCAGCAACAACAAAAAGCTGTTAACAGGGAGCACAACACAGCTTTCAGCAAGTTTCAGTCGCACACAGCACTCCCATCATAGACTGGACTCCCTGTACATGCAGCAGTATGAGTGTAATCATTAAACTTTTTACAAGCGAGCGGAGCACTGATGCTCACAAGAAAGCTGAAACTCTGCTTACCTTGGCTACAACGTCTGGAAGAATATTGCTTGCCAGGCTTCTCATTGGCGGACATAGGCCCAATAGAGGTGTTGTCAGACTTCTCAGTAGCAATGTTAGACAGAAGTGAAGAGGATGTCTCTTCATCTGCAATAATGTAACAGTGACATTAGTTCTTATTGCTATGATCATTTTTCATCCAGTGTAGCAGTTACAGCATACTTGGCTAAAATGTGCCATTGTTCGGGCTCAACATTTTTGGTCCACATGTAGCTTCCATGTTTTTGTAGGATTTTTCTCAGATACAAGACAAGCAACTGATACGGTGTGTAAAATCACACTCTTCCATTTGCCCTCAGGTACTCAGCAAGCAGTATGTGTTTAGGGAAGGCACTAAATACCCACTCACCAAACAGGCTGTCCACAGATAAATCTTCAAAACTGAATGTTAACAAGGTCTAGTTTTATGCGGTCCACAGTGCAATATTCATTACCTGATTCTACGATACTGCGACAGTAGCTGTTGTGAAGTATTTTCCCACGCATTTGTTTCGTTGTCAGATAAAGATTGAGAGTTGGTTTCATGTGCTACACGATAAAAATAAGAAAAAATCAGAACATGATCTTGTTGCCACATTCCTCATTAAAGGGACTATCACATCCGAGAAGGTGTGTATGCAACTGATACGGTAATGTCTGTCATCGCTTCACATTCAATTTGGCCAAGTTCCTGCTTTAAAATATGGCTTCCAAATTAAATAAACGGACTTTAATGATTCAGACGTCCTCCGCAGCTAACAGCATGGTGACATAAAAAATCAAGCACACGAATGGGAGCACAGTGCAGGCAGTTTTGTCCGAGGTCGCATGCTTGGCATTCGCATTGCACTACACCGTATTTTCTCGACTCTAAGGACACCTCTTTTTTTCATGGTGAGATCCAAAGTGGGGAGGTGTCCTTACATTCCAGCATTGGGAATTTGGAAACTCTAGTGAGAAATTAAGAATGAAGTTCAATGGATCATCCAGAACAAATTATTTGTTATTAATTACAGCTTAACTTAATTGAAGCTATACTTTTTGAGTCACCACCGCTATCCCACACGGCTGACTCTGACTCAAAAATCGTCACGCTCGCAAAGTGTATCGCTTTCAGAGTAGTGTATTGCTCACTTGAAGGATTCCTCAGTAATTCCTGGCTGTTGATCCTTTTACAGGTGAGATACGCATTGCATGATGACTCCGGGCTCCCGGCAATGCTTTACTTTGGTATCTTTTCGAACCTTCCCTTGCAGGATCATGTCCGCAGTGTGTTGCTTTCAGTGGCCTCTCGCTTTGCAGACGTGAATTTTTTAAATCATAAACCATTTGCCACATGACCGTAAATATTTTTCCGTGCGTTGTATCAGCACTTTACTATCGGATAAAAATATACTCGGCGGATTTTACCAACCGTTATTAAGGAAAAAAATTCCGAACTTGGCGCAATGTGCTCTGACTTTGCTTGTCCAGTACGTTATAATGGGCTGGTCGCTTGAGGTATGGAAGCTGTCAGAGATTAAACTATCCTTCCTCAAAACGACCTAATTAGAATTTTTTTATTTATTTGTAGCCGTATTCCCCTACACAAGTGCCAAAGCGTGCCTTGGTTTTTGGCCCGGAGCCCACTGCCGTACGGTCGTTCTACACTGTGTTGAAAAAAAAAATTATTCTGGTGCACGTTTGCGCACGTCGCAACATCACATACAGTCAGCCCTCGTTTTATGAACCTCCGATTTACGAATTCCCTCGATTTATGAACGGCGTCACAAGGAACCAAGCTCTTTCCATTACGTATTCCTCCCTCGGTTTATGAACACTCGATATCCGAACCGCAAAACGTCCTGACGTCGATTTATGAACGGGGTTTTTAATGCACGGGGAAGTATTGGGATCGCCTCAATAAAGATAAAGCATAAATGTCAAACACCCGTGCAGTGCTGCGCAGCCACAAGAATGAGAGACAGAAAACAGAGAAGTGGATTTCCAGTGCTGACGGTGAACACAAAGGTGAGCCGCTTGATGATGGTGCTTTAGGACAGTTGTCAAATGATGGTAACGAAGATGATCATGAAGTGAGAGTGAAGATAACTAGCAGGACTGTTTCGAAGCTGTGAAAGCTCGTTCAGCTTGGAATTACATTCAGAGTACGATACAGTATTCAAGGACAAGGCGGACGAGCACTTAAGTATGTAGCGGCCATATCCGCGCGACACCAAGCGCGGTCTCCCCGCGCGCTCTGGAATAAACAGTCAGTTCTGCCTATCGCCCTGGTCTGATCAGTCGTCTTCCACACTGGTGACCCGAACGTGATCATGGATGGCAACGGTACGCAGCCCCTGGTATCCTCCTTCGCCGTACGACTGCCGCCTTTTACCCGTTCACGCCCGGACATATGGTTTCGGCAAGCAGAGTCACAGTTCACCTTGGCGCACATCACATCCCAAGTAACGAAATTTCACCATGCCTTGTCCGCCCTCCCCGAAGACATTCTCATCGAGGTGGCAGACATCGTCAACTGTCCTCCCGCTGACGCTTCGTACGACGCCTTGAAGATTGCCGTCGTCGAGCGAACCTCTCCCTCTGACCGCCAGCGCTTACAAGAATTAGTGCTGAACGAGCCTCTTGGCGACCGCAAGCCCTCCCAAGTTTTGCGGCAAATGCAGCATTTGATCGGAAGCTCCACCTTCGACCCCAAGCTCCTTCGCGAGCTTTTTCTTTCTCGACTGCCTCCGTCCGTACAGCTGGTCTTATCCGCTTCGGACGACA
The DNA here is from genome assembly GCF_037126465.1 of Ornithodoros turicata. NCBI lineage: Eukaryota > Metazoa > Arthropoda > Arachnida > Ixodida > Argasidae > Ornithodoros > Ornithodoros turicata. The sequence goes on from NC_088201.1 coordinate 145,734,542, forward strand.
GCGACCTTCCGTCCCTCGCAGCACGCGCCGACAAGGTAACGGAAATTGCATCCGGCCAAGCTTCTGCGCACACTCTCTCTGCGGTGAACAGCACCCATCCGCAATCCTCACCCGAAGCCTGCGGTACCTGCACCTCTTCATCGGCGTCCTCGGAAAACTCGGAACTCATCGCTTTACGTGATGAAATAAAGCGGCTCGCCGACGCCTTCAACAGGCCCACGCGCCGCGACAGCCACTCTCCTGGTCGTGCTGGACAGTCCCGCAGAATAGTACGCTCTCCAACACCGCCATCGTCATCCAACCGTCGTCCAGTCTGCTGGTACCATCGTCGTTCCGGCCGCAGGGCACGACCTTGCGAATCACCATGCCGCTGGCAGGGAAACTTCACCGGGGACTCCTAACGGCGACCAGGAAACCCCAGACTACGCGGCACGGTCGCCTCTTCTACCTCAAAAATCGGTCCGGAAGCCAGAATTTCCTTGTCGATACTGGCGCTGAAGTTAGTGTTCTCCCCGCATCTAGCCAAGATCGACGACGTACCCCTATCATGTATTTGACCGCAGTAAATGGTTCCCGCATTGCAGTGTACACCGCCGATCCTTGCCTCTCGATTTTGGGCTACGTCGTGTCTTCCATTGGGTCTTTTTGGTGGCAGACACTACGCACTGCATCTTAGGAAGCGATTTCCTAGCGCACAATAACCTTATGGTCGATGTCGCTAGGCGTGTGTTGCTTGACAACCTTACAGGCCTCTCTGTGAACGGCGTTTCAACGTGCACACCACCGGCAGGTCTTACTAAACCCCGCCCCCAGGACACCGCCTCTGCGGAGCTCCTGCGCGAGTTTCCATCCTTGACTGCCCCCTGCGACTGGACGAAACCCGTCAAGCACCCTGTCGTGCACCGCATCGTCACGCGAGGTCAGCCGGTCTTCGCCAAAGCACGTCGTCTGAGCCCCGAGAAGCTGGCCATTGCACGACAGGAATTCGACCATATGCTCGCGCTTGGTATCGTCAGACCGTCTTCCAGCACTTGGTCGTCACCTCTTCACATGGTCCCCAAAAAAACTGGCGTCTGGAGGCCATGCGGAGACTATCGCGCCTTAAACTTGGCAACACTTCCCGACCGTTACCCTCTTCCCAACATCTCCGACTTCACCGCCGGCCTTACAGGAGCAACAACGTTTTCAAAAATCGATTTAACCAAGGCATACCATCAAATACCCATGGCCGAAGAAGACATCGCGAAAACTGCGATTGTAACACCCTTCGGGCTTTTTGAATTCCTCCGTATGCCCTTCGGCCTACGAAATGCGGCACAGTCCTTTCAACGGTTCATCGACAACATCACGCGTGGCCTTCCTTTTGTATTTGCCTACCTCGACGATTTGCTGGTTGCTAGTGCTTCTCCCGACCAACATACGGAGCACCTCCGCATCTTATTCCGACGTCTATCTGACCATGGATTGCTCATCAACGTCGATAAATGCGAGTTCGGCGTGCCTGAGCTGGAGTTTCTGGGCCATAAGGTCAACGCGCACGGAATTTCTCCCCTGGAAAGCAAGGTCAAGCAAGACCAGGATTTTCCCTTGCCCACAACCATCCGCCAGCTCCGCCGCTTCCTTGGCATGGTTAACTTCTATCGTCGTTTCGTCCCCCACTGTGCCGCTATTCTGCGACCGCTAGAAGAACTCCTAAAGGCACATACGCCCAACTCCGCTGGACTCGCGTGGCCTCCACAAGCCCTGCAGTCCTTCCGCCAAGCAAAGGAAGCCCTCGCTTCAGCAGCCTCCTTAAGTCACCCAGTAAGTGGCGCCCCTACATCCCTCATGGTGGACGCATCCAACCAAGCCACGGGGGCGGTGCTACAGCAGCGTATTGGCGGCCACTGGAAGCCGCTGGCCTTTTTCTCGAAGAAACTATCTGCTGCGGAAGAGACATATAGCACCTTTGGTCGCGAACTTCTCGCCGCTTTCACAGCGGTTAAACATTTCCGCTACTACCTCGAAGACAAGTCATTCGTCATCTTCACAGACCATAAGCCGCTGGTCTACGCGTATCAATCTGGAAGCTCTCGCTATTCCCCACGCGAAATCAGACACCTCGCCTTCCTAGCTGAGTTCAACGCTGAATTCCAGCACGTTAAAGGAACCGACAACGTCCCCGCCGATGCTCTCAGTAGGATCTCTTCCCTCCATGACACCCCCATCAATCTCGTCGATCTTGCCAGGCAGCAAGAGCTGGACCCAGAACTTAGGCATATCCGATCCGGCAATTCGTCCCTCCGCCTACAGCCTATCCCCTTTACGGGTATCCAGCAGCCTATCTTTTGTGACACGGCAACCGGTTCGCCCCGACCATTTGTACCAAAACCGTTCAGGCGGCCCATCTTCTCATCGCTTCATGGCCTTTCTCATCCTGGAGTCAAAGCCACGCAACGTTTGGTAGCCACCCATTACGTTTGGCCATCGATGAACACCGACATTCGCACCTGGACGCGGTCCTGCCTTGCATGTCAACGGGCAAAGGTTCACAGGCACACCGCGTCTCCCCTCTCGACCTTCTCCTTGCCTGACGCAAGGTTCGCCCACGTCCACATAGACATCGTCGGTCCCCTGCCTCCGTCTCATAACTACAGATACCTCCTGACGTGCATCGACCGTTTCACCCGATGGCCGGAGGCGGCCCCGATGCACGATTCTACAGCCGAGACCGTCGCGCAAGCATTCATCTCAACTTGGATCTCCCGTTTCGGAGTCCCATCTCAGTTAATCATTGACAGGGGAAGTCAGTTTGAATCACGACTCTTTTCCGCCCTCAATCGGCTTCTTGGTACCACCCGATGTCGCACCACAGCCTATCACCCGTGCGCTAACGGCATTGTTGAACGTTTTCATCGTCACCTCAAAGCCGCCATAATGTCCTACGACGACAGCCCAAAATGGAGCGAATATCTTCCCCTGATACTGCTGGGCATTCGCAGTGCTTGGAAAGAAGATCTGAAATGTACACCAGCGGACCTCGTCTATGGGGCCTCCCTTCGCCTTCCAGGCCAGTTCTTCGACCCCCAGCCGCTTGACAACCTACAGTTGACAGCAACGGACTATGTCGGACGCCTTCGCGACCACTTCTCCCGAGTTCGACCAACTGCCCCTCGAGTTCCTAGTACCCATCGGACCTTCGTTTCACCCCACCTCCGATCAGCATCTCAAGTTTTCCTCCGGACTGACGCCCTCCGACGGTCTCTACAGCCCCCCTACTCTGGTCCACACCACGTGATCGAACGCCATCCCAAATACTTTATCATCGACCACGGTGGTCGTCGGGAAACGGTGTCCATCGATCGGCTCAAACCCGCCTTCACCGAATCCGACACTCAGCCTCCCTTCCTTACCGCTTCAGGCTCCACCCCCACCTGTCAACTAGACCTACCTCCCAAACCCCGCAAACGGGTATCCTGGAGCGACCTTGTCGTTTCTGGGGGGGAGCCCTGTAGCGGCCATATCCGCGCGACACCAAGCGCGGTCTCCCCGCGCGCTCTGGAATAAACAGTCAGTTCTGCCTATCGCCCTGGTCTGATCAGTCGTCTTCCACAAGTACTTGGTGCTTCAAGTACTTATTTGTTAACCACGTATAATCAAAGAAACGGTCGCCTCCTGCTATTTTCTTTAATTCTTCATTGTATTCTTTGATTGTCACCGATAATGATACAGAGAATAACACACGATATAATGGCACAGCTTTTGTGCAGTTCGCTTAAATACACCGAAGGAGCAGTCGACGGCTGTTGAGATTGTTGCGGAAGTCCCTCTCTGGAAACATGAGAAATCTCCAGAATGAAGCCGACCAATGAAAGGATGTCTTTGAAAATCCTGTGCCGGTTGAGCGGCGGCCATCTCCAAGGAGCGTATTAAGTGAAGTAAACGAACTCTCCACGGATGCCAATTGCCTGCTTGATTCCCTCAGATCCGCCATTCAAAAGTGCGTCACAATGATGTTTTCCCACTGGAGCTTGCTCGGCTGCAATGCTAATTTATGAAACTGGTTACCTACGTGAGGCCGACAACAGTAAGCCCTTTCACCATCACCACCACCACCTATGAAACTGGTTTATTCAATATTTAGACACTTTTCGCGAGATAAAACTGGCAAAAATTAACTACTGTGCAGTGTCAAACACTATGGGACTGTACGTGTTTCAAACGCACATTTCTCTGGGCGGCGTCCCTATATGCGGGTCGAAATACCGGGACACAGATTACTTTCGAGTAGGAGTTTCTTGTAGCACCAGAAGAAAAGGGAAGCACAGCTATAAACATAAGCCATGTCTGTGGTGATTGCAATGCTTTTCTTTTCGAAGACCGTTAGTTGTAAAAAAAGAAAAAAGAAAAATCACAAGATTACATTCAGATTCCAAACGATTATGTTATGTTATGTTATGTTATGTTATTATGATATGCAACCAATATAACTCATTAAAATCCTGAGTTACAGCATTTGTTCATATATTTATTGCACGCTAGCATATACTTCAGAACAACTGTGTTCGTATATGGGTATCTTCTTAGGCCCACAGATGTAGTCATACATCTCCACGCAACACGGGTCCACGTTGCATAGATCCGTCACAATCATGGCACAAGCGTCCTCTGAAACAGCAGGAACAAGTAGATGAACAGCACTAAGGGTAAATCGGGCTGCGAATAGGATCGAGTGCAAGAAAGGTTATGCTGGATTTATAATAGTATAAATATAAATTTTTGTTACTGATACTGTTACGAATACGGCTCTCGCAAATCTCCAACCCGTGGCTGAGCGCTTCCCTATCGGCGGTGTGGCGAACGAAGGACCTATACCAGTACCGTCTCTGAGGGGAGGCCACGCTCAACCGAACATGGCTACCAGTGGACGACCAAGTATCCGATGATTATCGGTCTAGACAAGGAGGCGATACGTGACACAGAGTTGTAGGCTACCTGCATACTAACTCCCTCCGTATGCTCAGTAACTACAGGTTTTCCCGGCGATTTTAATCCAAGTGCCAGCTAAATTAATCCTTGTGCCAAACTAATTAATCCAGGTGCCATATAAATTAATCCGAGTGCCATACAAAATAATCCAGGTGCCACTGAAATTAATCCTATACAAATGCTTGGGATGATCGACACTTTGCGACAAAGGTGGTAGGGTCAACTACGCGGAACCCATCTTTTTGCGACTCACGTATGTCAGAGTTGCATGACATGACACATACCCACTATTGTGGGTTATGGCAACTGTTTGTGACAACTTTCGTCATGCCGAGTATGGCCTGACCTTTTAGGACTTCACCACGTCGCTGCTGTATGGACTGGTGACTTACGACCATTATTGGCTACAAAACCGTTTTGCCACAATTTGGATGAAGGCGGTTATGGCGTGACTTTTTGGAACTCCCTCATGTCAGAGCTCTATGACATGGTTGTTTAGGACCATTATCGACTGCTGCTACGCCAATTTGGGGCAACTTTGGTGATCCCGAGTACGGCGTGACTTTTCGCCACTTCTTCATGTCGGAGCCGTATGGTGTAGTGCCTTATAATCATTATTCACAACTACACCGGGATAATGTTCAATGTTCGGGATAATGTTCAATGTTCGGGACAACGTTCCGGAGCAGGCAATGGCGTGACTTTTTGGGACTTCCTCATGTTAGAGCCGTATGACAGGCTGGTCTACGACTATTATTGACTACTCTACCTTTTTGGGACAATTTTCGTAGTGCTGGCTACGGCGTGACTTTTTGGGGTTTCCTCATGTCGGAGCTGTATGGTATTGTGGTTTATGCCCATTACTGACTGCTACACCTTTTTGGGACAACTTTCGTAATGCTGGTTACGGTGTCCTCCCTTCACCGACTAGCCTGAAGAGGCAGTCACATATAACCAGCTCTTACTGCAGACACCTTTTAGCAAGCATCCCGACCGGTTGAAAACTGCTGATGCATTTTTGCGACGAAATAAGCATCCAGGTGAAAAGTGAAGAAAGTCAGCTCTGACTGAAAACATATAAGTCGTGAATACTTGTCAAACTCTTTTTTCAGGGCACGCACCGAAAATTGCGTTGGATTGGATTGGATTGGATTGGAAAAGAAAGAAAAATATGGAGAGGTTAGTCCCGACCCAGTCAGAACTGGCTACTCCAAAACGCGTTTGTGGGTGAAAAAAAAGAAAGAAAAAGGTCAGCTACGAAAAATAGGACAAACAAACAAACAACCAAACACAGGAAACTCTTGAAAGGGGTAGAGTGGGTGCAGCAGGATAAAGCATAAAGGAAAACGGGGGAAAGGAAAGGGGGAGACGTTCGACGCCGTGAAACACTCACTGCACAATGCCAGATATAGTGCGAACACAATGTCACCGAAGTTTTCACAGAGTGTCAAGCATGTCCGAAGCGGTAAGGAAATTGCGTTCATCGCATACATTCTAAACATTTAACATTATTTGTCCGCCGGAATATGCTGGGGCACTACTCTGCTCCTATGTCATGCCAACCAGAATCAAAAAGTGATAAAAAGCTTGTCACGTCCGTTTGGATATGAAAATCTTTATTGCCTTTTCGTTGTGTCACCTTTTGTCTTCGCGATTGTTATCCCTTTAGGTACACCCTTCATAGTGCTGCATGTAAATGAGATCAGCCAGGAAACTGTGTGTGTGCAAACAGCATAGGCTGTACGACCTTCCCTAATTTGTAAAAAAATTTAATATTTCAGGTGGGAAAGTTACGATGAAGCAAAGACAAAAGTATGGCTTACAAGGGGAGTTTTAAAAAGCAGCTGCAGCACACTCAGATAGCCTTTGGAGGCAGCTGTAACTATAACTGAATATGTTCGGGGAGGGGTAACCCTAGCTGTAGCTTAATTACTTTGGAGGCTGACTATCTGTAGCTGTAACTCACTACTTACGGAACGTAATTTTCAGAACCCTGGACAGCACCAAATATTAAAATTGTCGTGGTAAATATAGAATCGCTCTCCCAGTTGATCGTAGTTCTGAAGCCATTTAGTTAGAAGGTCACGCTATGACGAAAACTGTCACAAACAGTTGCCATAACCCACAACAGTGACTATATGTCATGTCATGCAACTCTGACATACGTGACTCACAAAAAGTTGTGTTCCACGTAGTAGACCGCACCACCTATGTCGCAAAGTGTCTACTATCCCAAGCATTTACATAGGATTAATTTGAGTGACACCTGTATTATTTTGTATGGCACTCGGATTAATTTAAATGGCGCCTGGATTAATTAGTTTGGCACTGGGATTAATCTAGCTGGCACTTAGATTAAAATCGCCGGGAAAACCGGTAGTATTCGTTTCCTATATGCCAATACCACCGTAATAACAGAAGACTCTTTCACACCTGGACCCACTGTGGCTGTTGGCGACTGATAGATGTGACGTCACTGAAAGAGCAAAGAAGTGGGAAGCTCCCTCGTTGAAAATGTATGCAATCCTGTACGGATGCGTGGCGTTGTCGAGAGAGTGCACCGGCCTTGTTATCTAGGCGCATTGCTTATACAAGGTTGAGCACTACCTCCCTAGGTGCCGTTATATGTATAGACCCCTCAGAGCCGTATAATAAAAGGGAGTCCGGCAATTAATGGGTCATGCCCATACCTGAAGCTCCACCCCTTTTTCAGCTTTCTAACGAATGGAGTCTTGAAATATGGAGTATTAATCAACCTGTCCTCACTATTTGTCCCCGAATCCAACATGGGCTGCGCCATTTCGGGTGGAAAGTGTATTGGATGGGATTGAAATATATACCTCTCGCAATCTGCAAAACTAGTGGAGTTTTCGTGCCAATTTGATGAACGCCTTCTAAAGTGCGTAAGGCACGCCACCACTTGTCGTCTGCCTCCGTCGTTGTACCCCTACAGCTTGAATCACCTGCTGGGACACATTCTGTCGTCGGTACTATATTTAAACGAACCTACATGAATAGTGGGAATATAAAAGGCGAGCATGTTTATGTCCATGAAATCCAGCAACTAAATATAAGATTGTACAGCACACTGCCGTTTTTATTATGATTTCATTCTGATCGCAGCTATCGCCGCGTTCATTAGGCCTAACACCGACGACAAAACATTATCATTTTCGTTTAGATATCGATGAATGAGCAGCAGTTAAATCTGATTTCCGAGAAACCTATATGAGGGTGCACATTTACAGCGTAAAATCAGAGTAGTGTGTGCAAATTTTGTCACGAGATTCCCGCTTCACTCTGTTTGTTTTCATCGCCATTTTGGGTGGCAGTAAGGTGTCATGGCAACCCCATGGTAAAAAGTAAACCAGTCAGGGGAACGAAACTGTGATTGACAGGTCGAGCATCTTTTCGTGACTCCTCCCAATGGCCAGACTCCCTTTTAATATAACTCCTCAGAGTCCCTTGGTGCGCTGGACAGCCCATAGGGCTGTGGCCACCATGCTTGGTTGAAGGACGCGGTGGCGAAGACGACGGAGAGAAAACGATTGCGGTACTTGTTCCGTCCCAATGACTTTGCGTAACGCCAGCAAACAGCGCCGTATTCTTCTTCCTGCGGAGTACGAATGCCCACTCCATGACTTTTCGGTCACGCGCACAAGAGTAAATTAATTCATTCTTTTTTTTTTTCTCTGAAGGTCTAGGAATGCTGCATGCATACCTCTACGCAAAAAACCCACCGAATGTTTTTAGACAACCACTACAGCAATCGCGTCAAGGTGTCGTGCGAGCGAATTCTGCTGAGCATCGTACCCTCTTTAGGCTAGATTGGTTTCGCAATCGCGATCTTTAGGTTGGTGATATTCGGTGAGCGAGCGATAAAGCTTTCTCCGCGACTTGCCATGAGTCCCTGCGCGAAGTCTAATCGTAAGGTTTACTAATAATCCCAGTCAACCAAAAAAGGCTTTGCACCTGCCGTCCCAAGACGTTGGAAGCATGCCAAGTGAAAGGGGCAGTGACGCGCGAAAATTTCACTTCGGGGTATTAAAAATGTTGTCACAATGACAGCAACGCAAGAGGAATGGGCTTCTTCCATTCGATTTAAAACGCTAAAAAAAGTGGCAAATCGGAGTTTCCTCTTTTCTTCCTCCGAAGCAGCGAAAAGCCTTAAGTGTAGGTCACCTACAGCGCACATAATTATCAAAGGAAATAAGTTGCAGGAACGGCCCATCCTCCAATCAACGCCGTTCCAGGGGAATTCCGACTTTTCTGCGACGGGTAGAGATAAACCTCGCCGTGGCGTATGAGCTGCAGTAGCGGCAGCCAGAGCTGCTACCAACTGGGAGCGGAGCAGCACAGGTCAGACTGCAGACGCATTCGCACAAGACACTGCAACACTGTTGACAGTGGTTTAGTCAGAATTCCAAGCACGGGGTGTTGCAAAAAATGCCGCGAGGGGTTGATTGTTGCACGATCGATTGTCGCACGATCGTTGATGGTGCGCGACGGCAAACTGACGTCTGGCTGCTGTCGAAAGGGCATCGCAGAGTGGGGCATGAGCGGGAAAGACTGCAGTGACTATTCGTTCGATTTTGTGTCAGTGTTTCCTTTTTTGCGACAACAATTTTGGAAAAAGTTCACCTCCGGCAACGCATCACAGTGCATTAAGAAAATGCACCTTGTCCCCCTTTATCAGACCTTTAATGCATCCTACCAATGTCTGTCTAAAGCTGAAATAGCAAGGACAAAAAGGGTGGGGATATTGTCAAACATTTAGGTGTGTTGGGGGTCTGGGTAAATCACTGACCGTTGGTGCTGTTGTCGTAGCGGTGTTGTGTGATTGCGAAGTTCATCTCTTGTACTGTATGTCCTACAAGGCTATTCCTGAGAAAATTCGGTTTTACGTGGAACAATTCTTGTTAGAAATCCATATATCCTTCATTCGCAGGTGGTATATTTCGTAATTCCTGACGTATTCATTCGTCTTGACGTGAAAGTCCTCGTTCCACACACCTCACAGTCTGCATTCGTCACACACCAGCTCGCGGCTCTACTCTTTCCTGCATCACACTACGAGTGTATATTCCAATTAATGAGCATTGAGCACAGAATATACCTGCTTCCAGTAGTCAATGAGGCCCACAAGCACGAATCCCCTCCGTGCCCTTTCAAAAAGTAACGATAAGGCCTGTTATGTGCTCGAGTTGAAGCTATTGGCACTAGAGTTCTTTCTCGCATCCTGCCCAGAGGACACATTCATAATGATCATATCCTTGAAAGAATTGCTAAAAAGCAAGCGAGCAGATGTTTAGAATTCAAATATTTCAGAAAATGCGCCCAGTAAAAAAAAAAAAAAAAGAATCGTGCTTGAGAAGTTATCATCTTAAGTGCGGGCCATTCCACCTCAAACGTCCCAATGGCGTGGTTCGACCACCGCTGATTTTCGTTTAAAAAAATGTCCTTCTCAGTGACGTGTGTACGTTCTGTGTGATATATTTCTTTCTGGATCCGCAGGAAATCGCCGCTAGGGGGCTTCGAACTTCCGCTCTGAAACCAAAACTGGAATGCGTTTGCGAGACGCCCACCAGGCTGAACTTAAAATTCTTCGCAGTCGTGCCACAAAAAACACCCTTGGAGAAATTTTTGGTGCTTATAAATGGGAAACTATAATACATTTGTGCGGAAATTTTGTTCCTTTAGCGCGTCCGCCAATGCCACTTTTTCTTTGGCGAAGTTTTCAATTTTTCCTAAAACTACCGTCTTTCGCATTTTTTTACAGCCTAACAGTTTAAAACTTAGCAATTTCTGCTCATAGTGTTTTTTTTTTTTTTTTAGAAAAATGTTGAATTCGTGCGGCTTTGCGCCTCTTTCGCGGAAGCTTAGCTAGCTACTTCTCCACTCGCGGCGACTGCCAATCCGATGATAACCAGCTTGAACTTTTCGGAACCACGTCCCGTTTGAACTTTTCATATATGTAAAGCCGTTCAACCCTCTGTGCTTGCTCAAACGCATTACATTTTTGGGTTTGGAGCGGAACTTCGAAGCCCCCTAGTGGCGATTCCGTGCGTAACCCGAAAGAAATATTTCACACAGAACGTATGTACGTCAGTGAGAAGCATATATATATATAATGCAGGGAAAAAAGCCATTCAAGGAACAAATGATTCACTGGCTTGCATTGTGGCACTGAGGAGTGCTCAGTCACCCTCCCATGTGTATATCGCTCGCTGAGTGACCCCGGGTTTGCCGATTCGGAACGATGCGCAGCTACCCAGGGCTGACGAGCCGCGAACACGGCGAAACACGTGTCCTCTGGTGCTGCCGCATCGTTCCATCAGTATCTATATATATCTATATATATATAAAGAAGGGGGAAAAGCCATTAGAAAGTAAGTAAATGATGCTAGACGTGTTTGAAATTCAAACTTACAGATTAAAATGGCTTCTATGGCTGCACGTAGAGAAACAGATACTCATTGAACGATGCGACAGCACCAGATATACAATATATATCATATCATCAATATATCATATATATATATATATATAATGCAGGAAAAAAAGCCATTAAAGAAACAAATAAATGATACTAGACGTGTTTGGAATTCAAACTTACAGATTAACATGGCTTCTATGGCTTCTATATATATACAAAGTAAAAAAATACCCGAAGCTCTGTAGCTGCACGTTGAGTAGCTGCACTTTGTATATGTACTTGCTGGCTTGCACTGCGGCACGCCGAGCTTTCGTTTGTCCCATCCTACAGTAGGCAATACGACGATCAAATTGTAAACATATGCTCAACGTGCAGCTACAGAGCTTCGGCTATTTTTTTACTTTGTATATGTACTTGCTGGCTTGCACTGCGGCTTCCACAGGTGGCGTCGTCACCGTGGAATATTGACGTCTCGCCGAGACGCACTGTTGTGCCGACCCAAGATCGTGTCACTTCCCTACGCCAGGCCGACGAGCTCCAAGTAGAGGGAAACAGCTGTCCTTAGCTGGGAGTGCACGATCAAACTGTAAACATATGCTCAACGTGCAGCTACAGAGCTTCGGCTATTTTTTTACTTTGTATATGTACTTGCTGGCTTGCACTGCGGCCTCCACAGATAGCGTCGTCACCTACCTTGACGCAAACCTACCTGCCCCTATTGACCCTGACGCCACGCGCACAGCAATAAGGGATTATATCACCATGGCTCATCTCCAAACAGCAAACACTCCAGCAGAATACGCACCTGCCTGTCCGACCAGAGGACTTCCGATACACACTGCCACGCTTATACATCGCCTGAGAACGGGAAGTGCCTTCACACCAGCGTTCCTGCATCAGCTCGGACGCACAGAGTCACCATACTGCAGCAGCTGTAGAGAACTATCCGATATATGCCATCTTCTCATTTGTTGCGGGAGGTATCACAGCGAAAGGCAATCCCTACTTCAACGTCTTCAGGACACAGGAACGACTTTACGCTCTTCTAATGACCTCACGCACCCTCAAGGGTCAAGATATACCCGAAGGAAAATTCGGGACGCACTCCTCAGCTTCCTAGAAGACACCGGACTTTCGTCAGTTTTGTAATTTCATCCCCCTAACCCCTCTTTTTCCTCTTTCCTTTCTTTCTTAACTATTTTGCTTATTCTTTTCCTCCCTGACTCCCCTCGCTTGGAAATGTAACTTGCCGCCATTATTCTGAGCAGGCAGACCACATTTCTTTTTTTTTTTAAATAAACGTCACTACCACCACCAAGATCGTGTCACTTCCCTACGCCAGGCCGACGAGCTCCAAGTAGAGCGAAACAGCTGTCCTTGGCTGGGAGTGCACGATCAAATTGTAAACATATGCTCAACGTGCAGCTACAGAGCTTCGGCTATTTTTTTACTTTGTATATGTACTTGCTGGCTTGCACTGCGGCCTCCACAGGTGGCGTCGTCACCGTGGAACATTGACGTCTCGCCGAGACGGACTGTTGTGCCGACCCAAGATCGTGTCACTTCCCTACGCCAGGCCGACCAGCTCCAAGTAGAGCGAAACAGCTGTCCTTGGCTGGGAGTGCACGATCAAATTGTAAACATATATATATATATATATAAAGAGGGGGGAAAGCCATTAAAAAAATAAGTAAATGATGCTAGACGTGTTTGAAACTCAAACTTACAGATTAAAATGGCTTCTATGGCTGCACGTAGAGAAACAGATACTCATTGAACGATGCGACAGCACCAGAGGACACGTGTTTCGCCGTGTTTCCGGCTCGTCGGCCCTGGGTAGCTGCGCATCGTTCGGGATTGGCAAACCAGGGGTCACTCAGCGAGCGATATACACCTGGGAGGGTGACTGAGCACTCCTCAATGCCACAGTGCAAGCCAGTGAAATATAAAGAGGGGGGAAAGCCATTAAAAAAATAAGTAAATGATGCTAGACGTGTTTGAAACTCAAACTTACAGATTAAAATGGCTTCTATGGCTGCACGTAGAGAAACAGATACTCATTGAACGATGCGACAGCACCAGAGGACACGTGTTTCGCCGTGTTTGCGGCTCGTCGGCCCTGGGTAGCTGCGCATCGTTCGGGATTGACTGAGTGACCCCTGAAGTGAATGAGTGACCCCTGGTTTGCCAATCCCGAACGATGCGCAGCTACCCAGGGCCGACGAGCCGCAAACACGGCGAAACACGTGTCCTCTGGTGCTGTCGCATCGTTCAATGAGTATCTATATATATATATATTTTTTTTTTTTTTTTCATGAAAACCGGCGGGCGGTGGTCGTGCCACGCCATTGGAACGTTTTAGTTGGGCATAACACTATTATTAAAGCTAAAGAATCAGGGTTGAATGGTCTGCAATTGAGAAATACACAGTCGATCTATTCCTGAGGGAACTGTGTTAGCAAGCCGTGCGTGACCTTCGGTTCGTGTTTAGGAGAGTTGATGGCTTTTCGTCCTTGACCTTATTGTATTTCTTAAAAATTGTTCCTCTGGAATGCATATTTCAGCTGTGTTTGGGACTTCTTCCGTGTGTGCCTGTTTTCGTACTACCACGGTCCCTTGATAGCTTCCTGGTCACGCAGCTTCTCCGTAACTCTATGGGGAAGTTTTGCCCAGGGACCGGAGCGCCCGCGTGGTGGCGCTGCCATCGGAACCCGGGAGGGAAACGCCTGGCGTCTCCCACTGCAGTACACGTGTTTCGGCTGTTATCGCGTGATAACTGTGTGCTAGCAGCATGCCAGAAACACGCTGTGTTACGAAATGTCGCTCTGGGTATCAGGGAGGTGGCAAGGTATCCATGTTCGCATTTCCTGGGGATCCTGACAAAGCGTGAGAAGTGGAAACGTGCCATTCCTCGCATTGAAGGTGGCCGCTTCAGTTTTGACTCTCTTCACACACGTGTCTGCGAGAAGCACTTAGACCACAGCGACGTCGTGTGGCTCGAGGAACTCGTCATCAACGGTGATAAAGTGCTGCACAAGCGTGGAAAGCATGCTTCGAGAGGATGCAGTGCCGCGCATATGACGGCTGCCGCCCTATCTGACCACGCCGAAACTGCGTAGCAGTTCCGTGAGACGAGCCCAGGGAAACGGCCCCGTAAAAAGAAAGCGTGCGCCGTTGACACCACCAACGAACTCAGTGCTTTTATGGATAGAATCTTAAAGAAAAATTGCTCAGGCAACTGGGGCTTTTGAGCTGATTTGGCTCCCAGGGATGTTAACTGGTGCAATAATCCTGTAATCGCGACCGACCGATCGCGTCAAATACTAAGCGGTCATGCAACTGTCTGCGATTAACTGTAGAAAGTCCTCTACGCACTAAATAAAGTACGCATTATTAAAGTTGTTTTGCATGGCAGGATAAAAATGCTGGTCGAGATTGATTCACGGAAGCATGTCGAACACATGGCGGTTCCTTTCAGTATCGGAAAAGAAATAAGGTAGACACGAGATGACTAAAACAAGAGATGAACGACAAGGACACAGCGGCTAAATTTCGTGACATGTCTGAGTCAGTCGAGATCTTTTTATAAACCATACTTTTGTCTTCATTAGCTTCGCGGCAACAACTGAGAGTAAGTCATCTGGTACCACGTAAAAGAGACTGGTGTGATTGCGATCTGCCGATCGCGTCAATTAGTACGCCGTCATGGGCGCAGCAACTGTCTGCGATTAACTGCAGAAGGTCCTCTACGCGCTAAATAAAGTACGCATCATCTTACCACCGTGGCCTATGCACAAAAACGGCGCTTGAATCACCGGTTGGGGGTTTGAAGATATGAGACTCGCGACAATACATCCGTGCCAGTCAGAGTGATCGGCAGCAGCTTTCCGCATAAAACAAAGCTGAACAGAAAACGATTATTCACATTACAGCTGCTGCAATGGTAGCAGAAAACCATCGCAACAAATAATTTTCTTGTAGGATGTTTGGAAAAGCGCAAAAACAACACTGCGTCTGCCGTTCCCATGGCTGGCCCGAGCGGAAGATTCTACCGGGTTCCGATCGCGGCGCCGCCACGCGGCTTCCGTTGTCCCTAGGCCAACTTTTTGACGGAGCTGCATGACCAGAAAGCTATCAAGGGACCGTGGTACTACCCTAGCCTCGATGTTTTAGTAATATGTATCATACCCTTGTTTGCTCACACATTCAGAAACACTGGGTAAAACGGTGCACGCATGACACGACAGCGCTGTATTTTACAACAAAGCACATCCTTTCTCTTGCGGTATAGAGACGTCTTAATCCAAGCGACCTTGCTGACCACTGCTCACTGTTTGGTGTTTGTGGTGAGTAGTAATCTCGAAAAGCGAGTGACAAGCTATCAAGGGACCGTGGTACTACCCTAGCCTCGATGTTTTAGTAATATGTATCATACCCTTGTTTGCTCACACATTCAGAAACACTGGGTAAAACGGTGCTATTCTCGTGTATGTGGCCAACAGCGAGGTACATAGGCAATCAAATTTTTGGCTGTGACGCATGTAGCATGTCATCTCTAGCATGCGTCAAGCCTCCCACCGACCGCAACTTATTTTGCTCTGGCAGTGTTACCACACCCCGATTCCCCCATACGAACGAGCAGCTTACTGTGTAAGGCGACGGCATTCAAGAGGATGCAGCTCCCGTACTTTATGTAGAGTGCCACGAAAGGAATAGGTGGTCCACCGAACACTGTAAGCAATCAAAATACAAAAAATCACCATAAACATCCGACTTCAGTTTTGAAGTTGCTGACTGCAAAATACAAGCTTTAGCGTTAAGAATTGGCATCGCATTTCACATGTCCTGGAAGTCATTGTTCGAGCTATTCCAAGGTCTTTGGAGCTGTACAAGGTAAGATAATCTTGTTCGGGCGTTGTCTAAGTATATACTTTGCGTGGTCATCCCTTAACAAAGTAAGTAACTACGTATGCAAGTAAATAAGTAAGTAGGTAGGTAGGTAGTTAGACACAGACAGACAGACAGACAGACGGATAGACAGATAGACAGATAGATAGACGGACGGACGGACGGACGGACGGACGGACGGATGGACGGATGGATGGATGGATGGATGGATAGATAGATAGATATACATGGTAGAAGTACGTAACCGAGATTACGGAGCGGAATACTAACACCAATTTCGCAGTAACATCGATCACTGGACGGCCGCCACACGACGGCTCCTGGAAGACGCTGCGGGGTACATATCGTAGTGATCGGTTCATTCACTGATCTTTGCATGAGACAAAATGGCAATGGGTGTACCAGGTGCCATATATCGTTCCGTATATGGTAATACCAGGCGCACTAGTTTGGTTTTATTCCGGAAAAGAAGGTCGCATCTTTGAAATCACACCGATAAATGTAATTCTCATTAACGCATGACACGATAGCGCTGTATTTTACAACAAAGCACATCCTTTCTCTTGCGGTATAGAGACGTCTTAATCCAAGCGACCTTGCTGACCACTGCTCACTGTTTGGTGTTTGTGGTCAGTAGTAATCTCGAAAAGCGAGTGAGTGGATCTCCACGCAAGATATTGGTGGTTCCGCCAAGTGAAGGGAGACCACTGCTCGGCCAATGCATGCACGTGCGACATAGTTCTGATGGTACGAAACATCTACAGTGCTCAACGTGTCTTTTGCGCGGATTATGCGTGTCACCATAAAAAGATGGACAAGCAGCCTGACTTCGTTCATATTACAAGCGTGTACACCAGTGCACCGAAGGATGCCTTGCGTGCGGAACAATTGATGCAGTGGACAACGTGGACGAATTCTGCAAGAACTGTGCAACGTGTTTTTGGTGAGCTATAGATGAGCTAGATCAACAGGCTCTTACTGCATCTGCGTCTGATATCGATTATCTGCTGGGACAAGAGAAATTATTGACCAAATTAATTAGAGTATTTCCTCTGTGCATATTGATGTTACCCCGCTTTGAAATACAGCTTTACTAAAACGTAAACAAGTGGGGGCGTATGTCTCACGGACAAAGAAAGAAGTTGGCGATGCGTTAAGCAAGTCGATAGTCTAAAGGATAAGTGATGCATACGGCGCAGGACAAGCGCTCACATGAAGTTCAGAGTGTCTGAGGTGTTCCATTTTGGTTATGAGCATCAGACGTGCGTACCAGAAATGCACTTGACATCAGAAAAGGCGTCAGATTTCGAAACTCCCTCCTGATGACATTACGAAGAAAGAAATTGGAACACTCACCCTGGAATCTAGCAAGTATGTGATCGAAAAATCAATACATACATGAGATGAAAAAGAGTCTGGGCGATCCCCGAGAAGTACTGTAGAGGGTACAGTTGTCTAAAATCAGCACTCCATGGTTTATCGTATCTCAAATATCCAGGTGCTGCAAGACTATTTCTTTTCAGTAATAAGCAACTGCTGCACATGGTTCACCTTGTAATACAGTATTGGCACAAGAGTTTCGAGCGTAAAGAAGGTAATATGGAGCGGCGAAGTATTGACAGACGATTTTAGCTAACCGTGTCCCCTGTGCTAACAGTACATGCTGGACACACCGTCTGTGAAAATGATTTAGCTAATGTACTACCTAGCGCTATAGTATTACCTATTAGATGAAATGGATAGTTTCATCCAAAGCCCTAACAAAAAAGACGTAATGCATGTGATGAATAGCAGAAGAAGAGAGCCTGTAACCAAACGCTTCATGAGACGTTCAATCAGTGGGTACTTAGTCTTTTTAAGGACGCTTATCCCGACATCAGAATTTGGATGACAAAGTTCTACACCCTTCGACATAAGTGAGTCCGGACTGTTCCACGTCAAAGGGTATGCGCGTGTTCGTTGTCTACACAACGTCCAGAGGAACTTCAACTTTGCTGAAAATTGGACCGTCAGTTTTTTTTTTAAACCAAGTACATACTGGAAGACAGATCAGATTTATTTATTCGTATGTGTCGTAGTGACACTGGTTTGCACCAAGAGCTTCGCAACAGTGAGCGACTACCTGTTCCACGAGAGTGCGAATGCGTTCCTCGCTTTGAAAAATATAGTAGAGGCTCTCCATGGGGGATATCCTGTCCCCATTTTCACATGTCATCTCCGTTTCTAATGGTGCCGCTCCAGATTTCAAGAATTGGTTTCAGCTCTACGAGATGAGTAAAAATGGTTTGTTGTTGAGATGGCGATTCATTACCAGCAGACACGGCAAAAGCACCCGTGATCGTGTTGGCGCGTCACTGAAGCACACGGCAAGTTTGCATGAAATGAAGTGCCGAGTTAATGACGCCATTCAAACTACTGCCGCTTTTTTGCGTGCTGTAACTGAAAAGGCATACTCCACTCGTTTGCTGAATCTTCCGTCAAGTGAAGTTAGAGAATTTCGGAAAGCGAAACAAGACGAGTGGGGGTCCGTGCCAGCTGTTCCGGGGATTCGTTCCTCACACGTGTGGTATAAGGCACCAAACGAACCTCTATTAAAAGTTATGGGAGAAAGCACATCTAATGAGATGGGTTCATCAGCGTAACGAGTACGTTGTGAACCGTCGAGATTTTTCCTTTATTGAACTGATTGATTCGTTGATTCGTTAATAGATTCTACAGGATATGCTTATATTGTGTTCATGGTTTGGTCTCTCTCTCTCTCGCATCTCATCGTCATCATGTTGTAGTTGTTTGTTGTTGCTGTTGTGTTGTTGTTGTTGATCATCTCTGCATATCCCTTATGTACTCTTCGAATTAAACTGTGTAGGAGTGCTTATATGTTTTAAGTCGTTAATTTATAACATCCCTGTCTGAAAAAGAAATTGTTGTCTGGTGAGTAAATTACAGCCAAATTAATGTTAATATTATGAGATATTACGCTGTATGACAGTCAACTTATGTGTATATAACACCAAACTACTGCATCTGGCGAGAGAGAAATATCCATGGTCATTTTGTCAAATGCGAACATCAGTGAACGAAACGACAGGTAGGCGGCTAGGTAGATAGGTAGGTGGGTAGGGAGGTATTTAGGTAGGTAGGTAGGTAGGTAGGTTAAAAGAAAGAGTGTTACTTTGCACTTAATTTTTATTTTACGTTTCTTCTCGTCAAAGTGTAGCTAGCCATGGACTTACGAGGATGCTCCTTAATGTTGCTGACATTGTATCCAGGCCCGGACCTGAGCTTGTATACGACATGACGATCAACCTCTCTGCAAAAGAACGAAGGTAAAATAAATTACTGGCCTTGCGGTTTGAGAAAGTCACCTAATGCGCCGTAATTTCTGCCGCCCATGCGCTACGCTTGTCTACAGGGTTCAGACAAACGGAACAGTGCCTGCCAGAGACGTCCGAAAGCAAACAAGCCTGGGAAGAAGTGTGGTCAGCTCTAGTATATCTGTATATGTGGGATTGCGGTCTGATAGACCATTGGTGGACCATTAATGGACGTAGAAAGGAATGGCGGACATTCCCTGCACGCTGCAGTGAAGCTCTGCACCCTACGCTGTAGTAGTCATCTGTCCGCTGTTTCAGCATGGTCCACTGTTTCTCAAACTGTGAGTGATGACACCTAAACGGGCCATGAACCTTTTTCTGGGGTCATTGAGGGTGCAAGCAGACAATGCGATATGGTGAAGGAACGAAAAACCGAGAGACACGGGACACGAAGACAAGCACAAGAGTTCTCAGACACAGTAATGATTTAATAACACCAAACCTCCTAAATAGCTAACAACTCCCGCAGGTTTGGTGTTATTAAATCATTACTGTGTCTGCAGACACAGTAATGATCTTGTGCTTAATGATCTTGTGCACTCTTGTGCTTGTCTTCGTGTCCCGTGTCTCTCGGTTTTTCGTTCCTTCATCATCATGCACCAGTTAGTCTGCGCCCTATCTCTTTTAATGCGATATGGGTTGAGCCACAAAGACCACCGTATTGATTTGCTTGTATCAAAAAAGCAAACACATCATTCTCATTAAAATACATGATTAAATGAATCTTCGTTAAACGACATTAATATGATTTTTTGGTAGCTCTCTTTGTGTTTTTGTCTTTTAAGTACATTACAATGTAAATATATCTGTGTCATTGAGAAAAAAGTTTTCGGAAGGCTTATGAAGGAGGGGGGGGGTCATGGTAGGTTTGGTACTACTCAAAGAGGTCACGTACTGTAAAAGTTTGAGAAACACCGGCATCGTGCATGTGTGTGTGTGTGTGTGTTTGCAATATGCAACTTGCACGCGAATATTATTTGTGCTGTATGTAGCGGCGGGTGGTCGCAACGGCCCGCATTTATGCCCGCCGAAAAACAGAAAAAAAGTTAGAAATATGGTCCCAGCAATAGTGGTAACTTGTTAGATATGTGCGTCCTTGATATGATTGTGGGGATGACGGGTAACCAAATGACAGAGACAACCGTTGACCGTGACAGCCAATGCAGACTGACGAAGGGCATGCGCCACACAGTTTATTCTCCGCGCGCCAGGCGCTAGTGGCGTTGAGGATGATGGTGCCTCTGCACGGCTCCCCCACCCCCCTAGCCAACTGCCGGCAGCAGAGTGATGTACAGCGAGGGCAGGGGTCCAGGGGACGCGTTTCAGGGGCGCCTTGGGGAATTTAACAGGACGACAGTACCGGTCTGCGCGGTGGAGATCCGGGAATGGGCCGGTGTAGGGGCTGGAGTGGTTTTCGCACGGCGTCGCAGCGGATGAAGACGTGCATACAGGTGTTGGTAGCTTCTGGCGGAGCGTGGTCAGAACATGTGACGGTGCGAAGCCGAGAGGCATAGTCCGACGCGCCATTCGGAAAGCCGACGGAAGGGGACACAGTAGCTCTTCGAGAAAGAGCAGTGTTGTGCCATAGACGTGCTCGGCCACGGAGCATCCCAGATCGGGCTTTAAAGGGACAGTCGCATCGACCACAGATCTATTCCGAAACCACAGTGAAATGAGATTCCCCGTCCTTCCCTGACCATGACTCCGAAAGTCCCATTCCGATAGGCTGAATACTTTTTGCATAATTCGTGTGTATGCGGCGCTACAGCAGACGACGGATGTGGTCGTCAAGCGGAACTCTCTGCTGAGAATCTTTAGCAACGTCACAACGAATCTGACCAATAAGAACGCGGCGAGCCAGAGGAGTCCCCGCGGCTTGCATGAGCAAGGTCAGGGAGACGAAGGCGAAGGCACATACGGAGACGGCGGACTCGGAACGCGGAAGTGGGGAATCGTGCTGTTCAAATTCCTTTAGTAATAGCTCCCGTGACGAATATACATGTTTGATGACGGCCCATATTCGACGGATCCGCTTCTTCTGCAAGTCGCTGGTGATGTACGTGGCGCAGCTGCGTTAGCGCAACAGAACGAGCCTCAGGACCACTGCTTTAGGTACGTTCATGATCGGAGTGCTAATACTTAATCCCGTGACATTCATACTACGACGCAGGAAACAATTCAAGAGTTTGTGCGGCGTCTCTGCTCCCCAGGAACGGGATGAGTACCTATATGCTGCAGTGCTGGTGAAGTGGCAGAGTTGTGCAATGACGGCAAAGTACAGTGTAAGCACGCATTACACTTTGTTCCCAGCTCTCTGTCTTCGGCCAGAACTTCTGGTGGTGTATCCACCGCAGTATTGCAGCGACGATCACAGTCTTCGCCTACTGTGCGCATGATAGACACGATAGGCACGTTGAGCAATCTTATTTTCGTAGTTGTCGTCGTTGTTTGCACACGCGACGAATGCCCCATGAAAGATACGAAGGCTCTAACCAACTGTGCAACTCAAGGGCCGGGTTAGAATTAGCATGACTGTCAGGAAATTACTGTGCTACGTGTTTAGAAAGTGTCCTTTCTTTTTACAGCTACGACAGGTTCACTGCTAGTTGTGTGTTTACAAGCTGAGTTCGGACATGCCTTGGACCGCGAAACAGACGACAGATACCTGGGTGTGTCGTCCGCATGATTCGCAAACGTTTTTCCATCCCGGTCCTATCAGGACTATCATCTTTAGTGTGCCTCATTTCCTGTTCACACCTACAACATAATAGACTTGAGTAGTTTCCAATTGAGACGTGTGAAACAGACTCTGTGTTACCACAGTAACCCCGAGAAGTGCAAAGGAATAGGCAGGAGCAATAAACTACTTGACCATAAGTGACAGTTATACTTTTAATGGTAGTGTAATGCTTCTTATCGTTGGCAGTATTATAGAACGTAAGGGATATAACACGTCCAATAATTTCAGGTAACGTTTCATAACTCACTAATGGTACAGTTACACCTCATTATCATAGTAAGTGATACATCTGTCTGGGAACGTCCACAGTTTGTCATTCCCACGGAAGATTGTTCTGCCTTGATACAGCAAAACAAATTTTGATACCTGCCATTGATCCAATTTTTTTAGTGCCACTGTTTTGAAAACAGCTTTCAAGACTGTAACTTCAAAGATCCTTGGCAGAGCATTACCTCTTGTCTATGTATTATAATAATTATTATAATGACAGGCAGTACGTTACGCAAATGTGAATATATCTTTGTGTTGACTGAGTGTTGTCCATTCAAGAGCCATTGCACAAGTTCACATCCAACTCTTCACGCACAGATATTTATTATTTGCTATGCACAGACAGTTATCAGCGTGCACCACACTGGCAATGTCCCTTGGGATCTAAAGCGGGGACTCAAAAAAAAAAAAAATCGTAAGTACTTCAATTGCAATGAAAACGGGACGGTTGGACAGTAAATTGGACGGTTTCATTATAACAGTGGTACAGAGGAAAAAAACTCGGGGTATTTGGGAGGACCTGGATCGATCTCTGGGCACAACAAAGTGTAAAATTTTGGAAGGGTTAGTACATCCAAATGACCCTCATGCCTCAGACGCCACTACTCGAATAATGCACCTCCATTTTACAGTAAAAGGCCTCTTACTATCTACGGCATATCCTATCAAAGCTCACAGGACAGTAAATTTGGCCAATGCTTATGTGACAGTGCCTCGTAGAACATGCAGCTTTTCTGTTGAATTGACACTACATCTCTGGTAGCCCCTTTAGTTTCTGGAGGTCGGTGCACCACTTTACCTTTAACCAGCAGTAATGTATAGCATTGCAAAAAAGGAAACAAGGGCTTAATCTCAACGCTGCATCAGCATCATTCATCATCTCACAATAACATTGTTGTTGTCAGCCTCTGCACAAAGATTTGGGTGGACCTGAAAATAACCTTTTTTTTTTCTTCTTCTTTCAAGTTATTTTGTGTTGGCTTGTAGCTGTGAGATGTCAGTAGAAGCCATGAAGTCATTCTCTTCACTTCTTGAACTTGGATGAAGAAAGCACTGTTCTGGAAGATCCTAATTTGTCAGAGGCGTCGTAAAGGCATTAGTATAAAAACCATGTCCCTCAGCAAAATTGCCGTGCACACACGTACATAGTTTGATGCCGTTTCATGGATGGATGGGACTTGGATCAGCAGCACCTGGCCCTTCTATAACACAGAACGTCAAAAGTGCACCTCAAGTTGGCTACGACAACCGCAAAAACCGCCGCCCTACAGCACACAAACAGTTCACAAACAGCGAGATAAAAGGAAACTGGGAAGTGGTTTATGGCACTTTTGTTACGGACAGAGGTACTGCTTGTATATAGTGCCTGTTTCTAACACCAGCACACAAACTGCATCAGTTCTTCCTTTTAGTGATCGGGGTTCATAGTTTGCGAATTGTTCTGTGCCCAAAAAATTGTAAACACATTATATGTATTTAAGTAATATACGTGCCACTTGCGCTTGACCCTGTCGAGCTGCCTGCAGCTGTAATACACATGAAAGCCAATCACGTTCATATCAATGACATCATGTTCTTTTACTTGTATACCGTATTTTATTTATCTAGTTATTAAACATAGTTTAGGGGATACCTTACGTTGTACCGATTTCGTCTTTTGCTGCTAAGTTACTCACGCGCAAGAGTGACAGATCTGATTGGGAAACAGATATTGTGACTTACTGTCGAAGTTGCAGGCTCGCTTTGTTCGTGGAACACTGTCGGAACGGCGTCAAGTTTCAATTCGTTCCTTTTTTGTGTCAATCCAAGTTGCACTTGCATGATGTTCTCATCCAGGTACACATTATCGGTGAAATGCGAGGAGCATACACGGACAGCATGAACACTCCTTGCTTCATCTGGATACCCGCTAGTGCGCTAGTGATGTAGCTGCTTCCAACTTTCGCTTCGTCTGGGGTCTGGCTGTAGCTGTATTCTAGGTGTGCGAAATCAAACATGGAGGTTTTCGAAGGAAGTTTTCCTGGAGTCAGGAACGCTGCGTCGGTTTCCAAACGACATCTCACGCGAAGGATGCAGGCGTAGAGATAGTATACGCGTCACTAGAAAGTGTCACATGTGAATACGGGCGACGTGCCGGAAGAAACAAAGCAGCCCCAGACTTGGCGGCAGACGACAGCGTCCTTCACAGCGGATTAGCCAGACTCCACCTTGCGTCACGCGACGTTGTTGGCGGTGGCGCTTTCGAGGATCAAAACGAAACCGGGGGTCGGATTCACAAAAGGCTCGTACGACAAAACTTATCGTAAGCGCCCTCGTACGATAAACTTAGGACGAAATGCAGATTCACAAAGCGCGCGCGACGTAAGATTCTCGTCAGCTGCGAGACAATCCCACGAGAGCCCCCGAGCAGTCGTAAGTGGCCATACGAGCAAAGATGGCGGCGTACGTCGCAGCAGTCGAGATTGAGTCGCGGAGAACTTTGCGCCGTGAACGTGTTCTCAGGCCACGGACGACGCTCCAAAGTATCCCGGAGAACCATCTTCTTCGATATTATCGTCTTCCACGATCTTCAATAATGAGCTTGTGCGAGAAGCTTGCCCCGGCCCTCCAACGGCCAACAGCGCGGTGTCGAGCCATCCCTGTGGACGTGCAAGTGCTCGTCGCGCTACGTTTTTATGCAAGTGGAAGTTTTCAGTCTGTTGTGGGAGATGTGGTTGCGATCAGCCAAAGCAGCACCTCACGGATTGTAAACAGCGTGACGACAGCGATCGTGGAAATGGCCACGACGCAAATAAAGTTTCCACGTACACCTGCGGACGTCCAGAAAACCGTCTTAGGTAATATATTTTCCTCTCGTGCTTTTAGTGTTCTGTATGTAAGAAATATCTAATACAGGAATTTGTATTCGCGGGTCCGATGAGGGTGCACTACATAGGATAATGTTTGCAACCTTCGCTATCGAAACTGCTGTTTTAGTGAGCGGCATCACAATTTGCAATTTATTGCTTTCAGCTGTTACTTAAAGTGGCTCTCAGAATGAATGACTAACATGTTTCCCGCAGGCAGTAGTCACGTATTTTCAACAGTGAACGTGTTACCCCACAGTGTTACAGCCTTACTGGCACACACTGACGGAGTCACTGCAGGGATTTTAGCTTGTATGCAATGGACTGTACGCACAGTAAATATATAATCTCTTTTTACAGGATTCCTCGACATTGCAGGTTTCCCAAAGGTACTGGGCTGCATCGATTGCACACATGTTCTTGTGAAACCCCCCAAGCGTGAGATGCGACCAGCATACCGAAACAGAAAGGGGCTGTACTCGATCAATGTACAGGCAGTCTGTAACGCTGACTGCGAAATAACCCAGCTGACAGCCAGATGGCCAGGATGCACTCACGATAGTTTCATCTGGTCACTATGCAACCTTCACGATGAATTTCAGGCTGGCAGAATGCCTGAAGGCTGGCTTCCTGGTGAGAGCAGTGAAAGCACTTTTTTAAAGTAGGCAGCATTTAGGAAGTGTTACATAATCCTGTCTACTTTCTGGTGTTAGGTGATTCCGGCTATCCCACACAGCCCTGGCTTTTGACGCCCTTCCAGACACCATCAGGAGAAGCTGAAGAAAAGTACAACAAGGCTCGTAGGAAAACCCGACAAGTGATTGAGCGTGCCTTTGGACTGCTCAAAAGCAGGTTTCGGTGTTTGGACAAATCTGGGGGATGCCTCCTATACCCAATGGCAACGTGCTGCTCCATCATTGTGGCTTGTGGCATCCTCCACAACTACTGCATACGCCATAACATCCTCCTGACTGACCCTGTTGGTATGTTTCGTTGTAGAAGTTCATAAAAAAAGAAGAAACATGACAGGAGGAACGAAATACAATTACACATTACTTTGCAAGATAACTGAATTCGTTACCGATTTGGAAAACAGATCATAAGGATTTTCCAAAAGCCGGGATTCACCATGATAACAAAATATAGCACACTGGCTTTACGCAACAGAATTACAGGTCTCCTCAGACGTTTCGTCCTCCATGCGCAAGGCATAATCAGTAACAAACACAATGAGGAAGGACCTGTTTAAGCAGGTTTGTGTATAGTTTAGGAAGGGGGCTGCGGTTGCCAACCGACGTGCAGATCACGTTCCAGTGGTGTATAAGTCATGAGTCACTACATTACTTGCACACTGAGAAGTCAATTTGTGTGATTGACGCTTCATTGTCATGTGTTACCTTTCATGCATAACGTTTACTTCAGATTGTCAATTGTTGTGGATGAAATCTGCATCAGATCACATTACTGCCACTTACAGGCTCATGAAATTGACATGATAAACATTACGACCAACTTAAGATTAGTTACCAATTGTTATAATGAAAAACATGATTAGTTTCTGATTTCTGAACAGTAACTAAGTCGTTACTTCGGTGCGAAACAAAAGTAACATGCTGCACAATGTAAAAACCCGAGAATTGGGAACACGAAAGGACAGGCACAACACAAAGTCTTTTTCAGACTTCGTGTTGTGTATGTCCTCCCGTGTTCTCTACTCTCGGGGTTTTATATTATGCATCATCTTCACCAGCTCGCTTTCTTCCTAGCCATTTTTTCGTTGTCAAAAGTAACATGTTACCGCGTAAGGAGTTACTAGCGTAGTACTCTGCTGAACAGCATACAATGTCACAATAGGACTACAATCCATATACTATTTGCCCTGTGTATGCCATGTAACAAGAATTGCTGTGAACTACAAAACTTCTGCCCTCTCTCCTTTAGAGTTAGAAGAAGCTGAAAGACCAATCCCAGGAGCACAAGACATGCCAGCTGGAATTTCAGTCAGAGATCACGTTGTTACACAGATATTCACAGAGCACCGACCTATAGCTCAGCCCGAAATTCGCAGGGAGTGAACCTGAATATTCAGGCATAATAAAATTTTCAACCCGCAGCATCTTCTTGAGTTTGAATTAAATGATGGGAGCTGATATGGGAACACAATATGCTTCAAATGTTTTGGAATTTTGACTAGGTCACCAGAAAGTGCTATGGAAAAGTGGAATACAGATTGCTACAGTTCTGAGATTGCTCACTCAGTCTTTTGGAGCAAAGCAACGACACGCAGAATGCACATTCCTAAAGCTGTGTTGTCAATTTATTGCAGTTCAAGCCGTCCTCCAGGAAGTGTCCTAACTTTATACTTGTGTTCTTTGATGGCCAGTAGCCTCCTCTGTATATCTACGAGCGCTTCCAAGTGCTGTTCCATTTTTTTGTGTGTGTTTGCTATTTCACTTGCTTCACTGCTCGCCCTACTCCTTGGTGTTGTACCTGGTAAACGGATCACGTGAGAATTTTAGTGCATAGCAAGATAAAAACACTGCGAAAACGAGAAACACATTTTGCAACTCCTATTCTACAGCACATTAATGCGACTGTTACAGTGCAGTAGCCCTGAGAATATTTGAGAAAGTAGGCAAGCTTCAAGCAATACACCAGTCGTGCACAAGAATATTTACCCCTGCGTGGTGTTGGCACAGCCGGTGCGCTGTCAGCAACCTCCTGTTGCACATTTGCTGCCTCCTGTGATGAAGCTGGGCTAGGTGTTTGACTTATCCATGTGGAGGATGTCAGCTCTGCGCCTAATGTCAGCCCATGTCAATGCGTTAAGGAATGCTTGACATCTGCATTCTCACACTGCTGTTTACTGACATGCTATGTTTGCCTTACCTTCACAAGCATCAGGTACTAGGGGTGTAGCACTACTTGAAGGACCGGGATCTGCCAATATACGAATAATGTTATGTATTATATCCTATCATAATGTGACAAAAGTTGCATGAGAACGACAAGGCTGTGTGGGCGCACACTGACCTGAGCACTGGACATTGTATCTGAGTATGACATCCCCTGCAATAAATTAGGTTAAAACGTCTGTTGCTTCACAAATAAGAATAGGTTGGCTGCGGGTTGTGCAGCTTTTGTGTATTCATTTACCTCCTGTTACTCCGATGTCGTAACTGCCGTTAATCCCGACGACGGTGCTCCTGTCGAGTGTGGCCACTACTCTTTCTTCAAGAGGCGTAAGTGGCGGCACTTCTGCGGCACCCCCACCTGTCCTGCCAAGGCACCGCGTGACGTTGGCCCCTGTGTGAGAAAGGTTTGCGTCTCATCGATAAAACAACCTTCCCGCTTCACATGCGTGACAGCCGACCAGTAATTGCATGCGCTATTTACCTTTCTTCTTGTTTAAGCTCTTGTAATCCGTCCATTTCTTCTTAACTTCCGCAGGCGTGCGTTTGATGCCGGACACCGCAAACAGAGTATCAGTAATGCGGGCCCAGGCTTTGGTTTTAGCAAGAGCGCCTTGCGGCCCATCGCCAGTGGCATCTATGGCAGCCTTGTTAGCTTGGTAGCATTCCACGAGCGCTTCAATTTCGCGTTCGGTAAAATTTGGCCGACGTACTCGCTTCGCTGAAGTTTCCAAGGCGTCCGTGGCGGGCATTTTCTACCGAGAAAGTGTGTGTCTGCTGTTCAAGAAAACCACATGGAAACTCATGGCTCTCATTGGTCTGATTGCAACCGCGCGTTGTCGTCTCCATGGTGATAGCATACTCTCGTCTCCATACGCTTTTTGTGGCGCTACGGCGTGCCCTCTCCACTACGACTGCTCTGTGAATCCAGTTTACGCCGACATCGTAAGCGCATCGCAGAATGCGACATCTTAAGGGCACTTTGTCGTAAGATACGAATTTCTTTGTGAATCCGACCCCGGATCTTTTAAATTCGATTCCTCATCACCCGGTCAGTTTTGGAAGGAGAAAATTTGGCATTGGCAAATAGCTCGCGGTAGTGTACCGAACACATTGGTATGGGACTCGTAACCACGGTTCCGGATGCGACAGTCCCTTTAAGGCGGCGCGTAAGCACGGAAGGGCAACCAGGATAGCCTCGGGCCCTAGGATCTGGGGAGAGGCGCAGAGCGTAAGTTTGAGTTGTCGGTGTAACCGTTCGACCAGGCCGTTGGACGCAGGATGGCATGCCGTGGTCCGGATTCATTTGGTGCGGAGGGAGTTAGTGGGCGCGGCAAATAATGCTAACTCGAACCGGCGACCGCGGTCGGTTGTGACGATGGACGAGGTGCCAAAACGAGAGACCCGCCTAGTGACGACGGCTGCAGCTACAGTGGAGGCGGTCGCGTCAGGAACAGGAACGCATTCGGGTCAGCGGGTACAGCGGTCAATCATGGTGAGTACGTGAGTGGAGCCTTGACTGGATGGAAAAGGTCGAACTACGTCGATGTGGATGTGGTCGAAATGCCCGTCTGGTGGCAGAAAGGTTCAAGGTGGAAGGCAGGTGCGGCGCTGAACCTTGCCGCGCTGGCACTGTACACATGCGCGAGCCTAGAGTCGGATGTCAGAGTTCGTGCCAGGCCAGACATATCGCGTACGAATAAGCCGTTGGGTCCCGCGGATGCCAGGGTGACAAAGGTGATGGAAGTGACTGAAGATGGCACGGCGAAGCTCGGAGAAACAAAAGGTCTAGCTGAAGAGTGTGACGTGTCGCAGGTGACTGGGGTCGATGCGCCAGGAAGAACAACGTCCTCAGGCCGGAGGCTGGTCGAGGTGGGACTTGCGCTGAAACGGGCGAGTTCCTCGTCAGCAACCTGAGCTGTCGCAAGGGTGTCGATAGAGAGGACGGTTTAGCAGCGCCGCTCCTACGGCACGGTGACAGCAGAGACGCGGCTGAGGGCGTCAGCGGCAGCGTTATTTGCACCACTGACATGCTGGATATCCGAAGGAAATTCAGATATGAAGGAGAGCTGTCCAATTTCTCGTGGTGCATATGCAGTGCCGGAGGACGAGATGGCCTACGTGAGAGGCTTGTGGTCTGTATATATGGTAAAAGGGCGACCCTCCTGAAAATGCCGAAAGTGCTTCACTGTGTGGAATATAGCGACGAGTTCATGCCCAAAGATGCTATACCGTGTTTCGGCCGGCTGGAGCATGCGCGAGAAGAAAGCGACAGGGTGCCAAGCAGATGAGGCACGCTGCTGAAGGACAGCAGCGACCGCGACGTTCAAGGCATCCACCATGATGCTTGTAGGGTCATCTTGACGGGGGTGGAACAGGAGTGTAGCGGAAGCGAGGTCGTCATGGATCTTACTAATGGCGCAAGAGCTTCCGAAGGTCATGATAGGCTGGAGGAACTGCGGCCGTGACCGGCTAGCAAAGCCTCAAGAGGACGAAGTGTCTGCGCATAAGGGGGTATGAAGCCACGATAGACGTTCACCAAACCAAGGAATTCCGGAGCTTGGTCGGTGATGATTGATGTGGAACGCAACTATACAGGGTGTCTTTTTTTATGCAATACAGATTTTCCATTAAAAAACTATCAGGGCTATAGACATGCTGTTTTCACTTCTATCATCTGTGGGCTGGCGGACGTATTACCTAAAAATCGTTAATTAACTCTTTTAATTATAAGAGATACGAAGTTGTCTCAATGAGAACATACGTTCCTTTGGGTGACACCTCATACCGTAGCCATTTTTCAGAACAAAAATCCATTCGGCAGATCGCCGGCAAAAAAAATCGCGAAGGAACACCATTTTTTTCTTTATTTTGGTGAATGCACATCTTCGAAGACCCGTCTTTCCTTCAGCCCCACTGTGAGAGCGAGAAAGAGCACACTGTCGCCTCTTGCGTCCTGGAAAAAGATTAACAGAAAATGGAGCCCAAGATAAGGGCATTTCCGATAGCGTCGCCCGATACATGTGTTTTCGTTTTCTTTCAGCAAGTTAAAGCTCATCTTCGAGGAATGGGGCGGCACCGTAGCGGCATCTTCGACGCATGAGGTCCCTTCACCATCTCTCGAATTTTTGTGGACGATCTACCGCACGGATTGTTGTTCTGGAAACGGCTACGATATCAGGTCACCGAAAGGAACTGATGTTCTCATTGGGACAACTTCGTACCTTTTATAATTAAATTAAAAAGCTAATTAGCGAAATTTTGGTAATTAGTAATTTGACGGCTGAGTAACAGATGGCCAAGAACGTCCGCAGAAGTGAAAACAGCATGTCTATAACCCTGACAGTTTTTTTTAATGAAAAATCTGCATCACCTAAAAAGACACCCTGTATAGTAGAGCGGACTATCGTATTGGCGCGGACCACCTGTCGCCATAAGTGGCTGGCAGGAGGGTTTCCCGTCCACGAGCATGACTGGACGCAGTGATATCGTCAGCTCCGAAGTGACGGTGGTACGAGAGGCGTTCAAGTCAAAGCGGGACTATCTGTCTCCTGAGTGTACAAATGGCTCGCGCTACTTCTTTTTCATAATTTTCACACGCGACAGGCCTCCGCGTTCACCACGTAGTGGTCCCAAGTTTGTGCAAAACAGAAGACACGTGCTAGACAAGATGGCCGACAACGAGGTGAGCGCGCACATCGAACAGCGAATTGTCATGATGTTTCTCGTGAATGAAGGCGTAAAGTCACAGAAGCCTGAAGTCCACAGAAAACTTCAGGCTCAGTATCGCCACGATACACTTAGCCGCAGCAAAGCGTTTGAGTGGTGCAAACGGTTCCGAGGCGGCCGTACATCAGTGCAGGACGATCCAGGCCGGGGCGGCTCAGAGCCCAGTGTCAGAGATCCTGAGAACGTCCAACTTCTGGAGCGCCTGATCCTCAAGGACCGACCGATAACATGTCTCGAACTGTCTCGAAAGACGGACCTTTCTGTGGGAACGTTGAACACTATCATTCATGAACACCTCCAGTTTCGGAAAGGCGGCCCTCATCACCAAAGGAGTCCTCCTCCTACAGGACAATGCACGCCCGCATACTGCGCATCTCACGACACGCACCTTACAGGAATTTGGCTGGCAGTTGCTGCCACATCCCACTTACAGTCCAGACCTCGCCTCCAGCGATTTCCATCACTTCGGGCCACTGAAGGTGTTCCTTGGTGGCCGCTACTTCAGCTGCGACGACGTGGTCAAGAATGCGGTCCGATCATGGCTGCTACGCGTCGGTAAGAATTTCTACGCTGCTGGCATCCAAGCCCTCGTGAAACGCTGGGACAAGTGCATTAGTGCAGCTCGAGATTACGTTGAAAAATAAAACTAATTTCTCGCCTGTAAGTTCGCCTGTAAGTTTTGCGAAAAATGAAACTCCCGGTTTGACTTGAACGCCCCTCGTACAAACAAATCCTATCAGACTGCACATTGCGTGAAATTGGTTGCCGAGTGGTGTGACGGGAGCTTGAGCGTGGGCGGGAATAACGTGGGCTTGGGGACCGACTTGGGGTAGCGAGCGCCGCAACAACTTCTGTGAGCTGCGGAGACGCGCAACGTCAGAGCAGGTTGGGGTGGAGGGAGGGTCTTGACGACGTACGCGGTCTGGATTAATATCTACAGTGGCATGAATGACGTCCAACGTCAAGAATGTAGGTGCCGCGACCTCCATAACGGCATTGGCACGACCAGCTAGCTTGTCCGTGGAGAGATTTGAAGGAGTGGCCAAAACCATTTGTACATGTCGGGGAGGGCGTTGCAGAAAGAATTCCCGGTGGAAACTGTCGCTGGAAGACGCATAAATGTCGCCAAGATGCTGCTTCATGCGGCGTAACAGATGGGTAGGGTGCCGGTCTCCGAGTTGCTCGTCTGAGCGAAGCTGATGAAGCCGAGAGCGGTCGGAACGGGTCGTGCTTTTGAGTAGAGCTGACTTCAGCGTGTCACAATGTAGACCGGAGGGAGGGTTAGTGATAATGTCATAGACTCCTTCAGCAGCAGATGGAGACAGTGCCGATATGACGTGGTAATTTTTTTTCTGCTGGGGGCTAATTCTGGAAAGATGAAATTGAGCCTCGGATTGAATAAAACAGGTGGCAGGGTTCCTGTCCCAGATCGGCAGTAACTTGACCACAATGGTTGAGACGGCGGCAACAGAAGGTCGGTCAGAGGGAGTCGGGCTGTCTCGCGTTTCGTGGTAGACTGTTACCCTTACTGTTTCTCTGTGGTTCGACGACACTTCAAAACCGACGCCCGGCGGGAAAGGAAAAATCGCGTAACGGTACAAGACCGCGGCAGAATCAAACATGTTCACAAACAATTTGCTTGTGTTAGTGAGGACTGACGACCAGTGAGAGGCAGAGCGCGCCTATTTTAGGTCATCATGGAGGTGTATATTTGAGGTTTAATGCGTTTAAAAACTTTCGTACACCTCCTATACGCCTTCGTCTGAAACGAATGGAAAAAGGACCATCTTTTCTCATTTTGTGAGGAGTGAATCTTATGCGAAAGGAGCATTAATTTGGAAAATTAGCATCGTTTTCAGACACCTGTTTGGTTAACAGTGTGCATACATGTGACGCTCCCTTCTCAAGGTGAGTAAGCCAATACGCGAACCCTCCAGGTAACGTATCAAAGGCAATACCAAGGTGCTTCAAAGCTATGAAGACTCACATCAAGTTTTGATTTGAAATGGTACTCACACTTCGCCGTTGCTTCCAAGGTGTGCATTCTTAAAAACCATGGTTAGGTTCCGAAGTGGACTGAGCTGCTTGTCAATAAAACACTTCTCCCCGATATCTTGTTCGAAGTTCTTCCAGTAGCCATAGTATATTCTTGGGACTGAGTAAGCCTACGACGAAAAAGTACGATTTGCAATATTTCTGCTAGCGCGACGAAAACAACACTGGCGTGTGTCAACAGCAAACCAAACTTCACACGTAACTGAAATCGACGATGATTGTTACGGCTCGCGAACTGATAAGGAATAACAGTGTTGATAATGAATTTTATTAGTAGTTTGCTATACAGGGCGTCTTTATCCTGTGCATATTTCTTTGGCAAACAGCTGTGAGCATTGCACTCATGCTATATTTGCAGGCGCTTTATGCAGCCAGGTGGTCATCCTCTTAGAAAGGGCATGAAACTACTCGACAACAACTTCTTCTTAGTTCAGTAATTATCTTATTTATTACATGTTTTCAGGAATACGCGAGAAAGTTATTATACGAATCCACACGCTTTTATAAAAGCCCTGAAACGAGGATGTACAGATTGGGACAAAAGTTTACGGAACACGCGAGCGGCGTAGTTTTTCTTCGGTGCGGCACCCTAGCGGCTGGCGGAAGCGGGTGCGTTCACCGTTTCGGAGGGGTGGAAGGGTTCGCTGTTAGCGACACACAGCGGTAGCTTCGACTTCCCAGACACACCCAAGCGATACCGGAACTGCCACTGTGTGTTTAACAGCCAGGGGCGGATCCAGACCCTCGGTTTGGGGGGGGGTTCTTTGCCGGACCGCGTATTGGGGGAGTGGGGAGAGAGAAATACAATGTATAAACTGACGTTTTTTTTGGGGGGGCGACAGCCTAACCGCCCCCTTCCCCCCCTCGAATCCGCCACTGCTGGCACCCTTCCACCCCTCCGAAACAGTGTACTCACCTGCTTCCGCCAGCCGCTAGGGTGTCGCATCGAAGAAAAAGTACGCCGCAACGTGTTCCGTAAACTTTTCTCCCAACCTGTACTTCGGGGCACACATCCCGAGATTTTGATATGCGAATTATTATTATTATTTATTGTTATTTATTGATCCATCAAGGGGTCTTTAGGCCATTACATGAGGGAGTGAGCACGTATGCAACGCACTGGCGCGGTACATCAAACAACAGTGAATGACAACAGCGAATAAGCCAACGCTAGAACACACACTAACTAATACCACTGTCACACGCAAAATAAATGTGGCTTCAAGCGAATGACATTCGCGTCACACGGTGAATCAAAACGACGCTATATGTTAATGACATTCACCCAGCGAATGTCATTCACATTCGCGTTTCCCTTCGCACCGACTCATTCGCGTTTCCCTTTCGCACCGACCGCTTACCTTCCTCAGGAGAGACGTAGCAAAAACAATAATAATAAACCATTAGGAGAAATTAAACACGGATGAAAAGTTGCACTGCAATATTTTTTTCACCAATTTAACAAATTTCGACACCAAACTTTTTTTTTTTTCATTGAAATCCGACCAGGCCGTGTATATTTGCATTTTCAATTTCCCGGCCAAACATATATTTGTTAGTTGGTGCTGAATGACGAATAAATAGCATGTTTCCAATGTCCAAACTGCACTCGTTTCCGGAGAAGAAAGGGGGAAAAAATCACAGTTCGAGGTAACTCGTTACTGTAACTAAGTTCCTTTTTTTTGGTAACCTGTAACTTAACTCTGTACTTTTGCGCCGTGGTAACTTTCAGAGGAACTCGTTCCTTTCTCAGGTAACTTTCCCAAAGTAACTTCGGTTAAGTTCCAAGTTACTTTTAACTCGCTTTTCACTTACGTCCACATATTTTCTTGCTTTCTCTCCGGTTTCTTTGTGGCATTTTTTTGCCATAAAACGTGATATTCAATCAACGACAGTATTTTGTTCAGCAAGTTAGAACCGCTGCGTTTGAAATGAAGCTGAATCATTGTGCGCCCACAGGGAGTAAGATGCAAAGCGTTCGAATAGAACTCTACCAGAGAAGCGTCATCATGACATTGGTAGACGGACTGAAACCGGAACAAATCGGAAGGAGAGGGCTGGGTTCCACGAACGGGCACTTGTTCGCTGCCTCCCACTGAAAGAAAAGTTGGACCGAGGGTCGCGTCCCTTTAAGCGACCATATCTTAATCCCCTCAAGACCGTGGCTTTCGGGCGCGACCTTGTTCACCTCTAGCTTCGAGCGTAGTTCAGTTCTACAAAATTTTGGTGCTGTCGAACACTATGACGTCATTTGTTTACAAACAGGGAGAAGTCTATTGTTGGACATAAACGAAAACGATCTAAGCGTGTTGCACTACTCCACACGCAACTCAAGGTCTAACTCAACTGCTCACGCGCGCTGCACCTGCGTAATGCTATTTTGTGTCCGAAGTAACTTGGAAATAACTCGTTCTTTTTTAAGTAACTCAGTAACTGCGAGTTACATTTTAGGCTGAAGAACTTCGTTCTTAACTTAGTTACATTTTGCACACGGTAACTTAACTTGTAACGAGTTCTTTTTGACGGGTAACTTCTCAATCTACGGAAAAAATACAATCGTTTTCCTGGCTGAGTTGTTGCGCGTGCTGCTCCTCAGTTTCACTGGCCACGAGGACATCGTCCGGGTATGCAAGAGCAAACGGCAAATCCCGCAAGACAGAGCCGACGAATCTTTCGAACGCCTGCGCAGCATTCTTCAAGCCGAAGGGTATCCTCAGAAATTCAGACAGCCCAAAAGGCGTCGTGATGACAGTCTTGAGAACGTCTTCGGCAGCCATCGGAATCTGCTGGTACGCTTTCACCAGGTCTATCTTACTGAATTGGCGAGCACCGGCCAAATTCATGGTGATCCTGAATATTGGGTAATGAATATCGATCCGGCTTGGTGACCACACTGAGTGCCCTGTAGTCCCCACAAGGTCTCCAATCAACCGTTTTTCTATGGATCATAAAGGCGAGACCCACTCACTTTGAGACGGTCTCGCAATACCAATGTCAAGCATGTGTTGCAACTCAGCTTGAGCGATCTTCAATTTTTCGGGCGCAAGCCGACGGGCTCGAAAGTGTACGGGGGACCAGTTTGAATGTGGTGATCCACATCGTCGCGTACTGGCTGGGTGCAATCCAGAGGCTCCCTTAAAGAAGGAACAACAACAACAGCTTTATTTTGGCTTTGGAGAGTGGGGATCGAGGTTCATCGCCACAGGCGATACTCTACCCCATTGCTGGTGGGAAAGTGGGGAATTAAATTACGAACCCCTTCACAATAACGATCGAAGTCCGATGGTGTCCAGAAATGTCAGAAGAGCTTTGAGAGCAGAGCGTTGCTGGGCTGGATTAGGCCAGGGACCAATCAATTTCGATAGGGAGAAGGGGCGAGAGTCCAGCTGACGAAGAGACTCGGAGAGTGTGGTTCGGGAAGGTTGGTAGTGGGAGCAATGAAGAAGAATATGCTCCAGATCCACAAGAACACCGCAGTGGCAGCAGGTGAGAGTCAAGTTGTCTCAAGCGGTAACGCCACTGAGCTGTAAAGGCCACATCGAGGCGCATTCGGTGGATTAATGCAGCATCTTGACGAGAGGTGTTTCGTGGCATGCGGAAAACAAGCGTTGGATCAGCTCTGCTCAACATAGAGGGGGGAAGAATGTCGGTTGTCCATTGGCGGGAAGCCAGTGGTGTCACTAGGCGTCGGAGAATTGAACGGCGGTCTCCTCTCACCAGAACAATGCTGGTCCGTTTCCGATACGAGAGTGCTGCTTCTGCGTCATTGTCGGCCTGCTCGTTCCCCACGACATCACAATGGGCTGAAACCCACTGGAGAACTGGCCTGTGGACTTCTCCGAGTTAGTCTTGCAATACTGTATTACAGAATAAAATAATATTCCTCATAATTGATGAACTTCCAAATGTATAACGGCCAAACACAAAAGAAAAGCAACCTCCGAGTATGTCTTGCAATATTGTATTACAGAATAAAATAAAAAAATTGCAAGTTGCAATTTTCAGTTTTAATTGCGAGTTTTCAACACCGACTTTCCGTTGGCGTTCAAAACTTGGTGTTCAAAACTAGGCGTTTCCGTTACTGTTCGGCGTTCGAAAGTCCAAGCGTGAAAGTCACAGAACCTTCACCGTAAACAGGAATGCCGGTGCCGTTTGCCGCTGCGAGGAGGTAGATGGTATGTTCTGTTGGAGACGTAGAGAAGGGGACTGCCGCTGCTGACGGTTCAACGGGGTGCGCACGCCGCTGTCAGCAACACGTGCGACGGTTTCCCGGCCAGGGACAAGGTGATTGACATCTTTTAGCTCTTGTGCCGAATTGCTAGACCAACATAACTCCGTCGGGTTCTGTTCCGGCGTCGGCGAGGAACGGCGGGTTTCGCCAGGAGATCTTGACTGACGTCGGCGACGCTGCGGCCATTTGCGTTGGGCTGCACACGTGGCAAAACGGACCCAGAAGGGACGTTATATCCCGCACGTCGTCCTGCAGCTCCTCAAGGGCAACACGACGGCCGCCTTGGTAGTCTTCGGCTGGTGCAGGCGGCATTGGGCATGGGGCACGACCGGTGGACGGCGTATCACTTCCTGACCGCTGGACGGTGGATATAGTCGGAACTGCCATTTCCCTGATCTTATCAGTATGCTCAGCATGTTGCGCGATGGGAAGGGTGGTGAGTGTTGCCAGCAGTATCTGCACAGCTGGTGGGAGTCGCTGCAAGAGGAAATCCTTCAACAAGGGCTCATCGAAGCTGGCGGCGCGCACGGCGAGAGGGTTCTGCCTGTCACGGTAGAATTTGGACAGCCGTCGAACCCCCAAGGTCCTCTGCGGACAGCAGTTGCCGACGACGCTTGCGTTCTGAGGCGGTAGTTCCTTCGACGATTTCCGCATTCAGCGTATCGTACGGCGTAGCAGGGGTTGTCTCAGAGGATATCGGCGACTTCTGTAGCGATGTCTGGGGGTAGCACCGAGATGACATGAGAGTACCTCGTAGCTTGCGAAGTGATACCCGCCAGGTGGAATTTGCATTTCATTTGTGAGAACCAAACGTTAGGGTTGGCGATCCAGAAGTGTGCAAGCCGTACTGCTATGTGTCCTACGCTTGGGCGAAAGGCTGGGTCGTTGCGGTGCCCCCTACCCTTGTCTATCCTTGTAGGAGGCGCAGCGGGTTCCATTGTTCGAGTCACCGGTATGGTCAGTTATCCCAGGGAGAAGTAAAGACCGACGTGTCCGACCAGCAAGCCCGGCACGTTTAGGGCGCGCTCTGTGCGTGGTGTCAGCTGACCGGCTTCGTCGTCGGCAGCCACCACAGCCCAATAAAGCCGAATCGGCTGTCCAGTGCTGGTATGGCGACGTAGAGCACTTATAAAAGCATACTGTACGTGCAACCAAAGTGTTTGTACTTGAGGCGATCTAACTGACGAGAAGGTCCTGCTGTTGACGTGAAGCGGTAGCATATCTGGGCGAAAATAGAAACCGCTGGTTCAAACCTGGCGTTACCACCGTTTTCCAGAGCTCTTGGAATTCATGGAAAGTGGCGCGTCGCGTTTCACTCGCCGTTTGAAGTTGTCTTAGTGAATGTAATTATCAGATACTTGCTTGAAAAGCAGAACTGAATGGACTTATCAGTGGGTATTTGCCGCTGGTTAGCACAAGTTCAGATGGATAGGGTATTTTCCAGGGGACGAGATAGCACTGCTCCATCTGAGCATCCCGTGCGACTTGTCGTGACTGACGGTTGCAGCGTGCATGACATCGTGCCTTCGTTTTCTTAGCTTAATAACACTTGTGTCAACGATACCTCTGTTGCACCCTTTGCGGCATAGTACAGCGTAATGTTTTGAAACCGAAAAATTTCGTCTCTGGAGTCGTTCAAACTTTCAAAGCATTACCGCCCATATACTTCGAAGTCTAAATTATAAATATCAAAATAGAAGACGCTTGTGCAGGTCGATGGCTCTACAACGTGCATGATAAACTTGTGGATCTTAAATTCGTTTGAGTTGACGTGTATTGCCTTTCGCAATATTGTGCAGCACTAGCCGATTGGGAAGTCTCATGTGACATTCGTCCAAAGACATGCAGGCACGTATGCACGGCAGTCGTATGAATGGCTTGCTACTCACACGTAATAAGGTGGTTTCTTCGCGCTAATGTTATTAATTATACTAAATATCATCAGGTGAAACTGCTTCACTAACACAGGGCCGTCGGCAATGTTCGGATTGGCGAGAGACTGCTCAGTCACTTACTCTTTCGAAGTTCTGATACTTTCCTAGGTCAGGCCGCTTTGCTTCCTCCTTTGAATCGTTCAGTTGTGCAGTGACGCAGACAAACACGCTAGCTACAGCAACTGCTATGACTTTCATGGTAGCTGCCATTTTGCTATATAAATATATATATATATATATATATATATACTGCACTGCGTAGAATTACCTTGTAGATACTGAATAGATACTGAAACCCTTTCTGCTTCAAAGTATGCTAACAGCCAGGTTTATATCTATGAGCGAGCGGTCGTCGTCCTCATTCCCTACACGCCTACGTGCCAGCTGCGTTCTACTTCCCGATGAGTGTGCTGCCACACATGAAACAATAAGAGAGCGCATATTCTAAACGAAGCTAGCTATAACTAAAACTGCACCAAAACTAATACCTATAAAAAGCTATACAAACCTTTATACCTATATAACCTATACAAAAGGTATACGAAAGCCATAGGAGTCCTTGCTTCATGCTCGAAAAAATCCAGAGCTGAGGACTGGACGAGAAAAGGAATTGGTTACAGGTAGACCTAGTCAACACACTATTGTAAATTAGACGTAGAAAAAACATTGGCTGTAGGTTTCCCACATATGGAATCACTACCATATTAATATTTTCTTTGTACGATCTATTGCAAAGATAACAGTAGCAGAATCGCGTAAAAGCAACCCTTGCAAAGCGCTGTTGAACGGTCTGCGCGGCAGATCCACGTTGTTTGATCCTGCTTTTTGCTAAAGGTATGCGGCAAAAATTTCGCAAAAGCAACATTGCATATTGCACTGATTCATCTGCCCTCTTCTGTTCCTTCCACAAGGTTATTGCGGCAAACGAAAATAGGGGAAATATAAATGTGTAATATAAACACATGTCAGGAAAAGTGGTCTCCGTGTGAGGGCTTTTGATTATGTATGATAAGCTTTGTGTCATGAATGCTTTGTTTTTCTCGAATAGCAATACGTTTTGACAGGCTTTTCTCTACTGTATGGGGCACGGCTGTCTGAAATCCCAGAGCGCTCCCCTATCGGCACCTTCACGCGTGACGGAATTATTCCAACACGGTCTCCCAGGGAACAGAGTCGTTCATTGAAATGTAGTCTGGCCATTGGAAGGGGGCCCAAAAAGACGCTCGACCTGTCGATCACAGTTGCGCGTGTCGTATCAATTTGCTTTTTATTACTGGGTTCGCCATGTCACGTAAATACCACACAAGATGGCCACGTAAACAAGCACTGTGAAGCGGAAATTTCGTGACAAAATTTTTATACCGACTACTCTGATTTTACGCTGCAAAGTAACTCCTCTTATAAGTTTCTCGAAAATAAATTTCATTTTATGAGCCGCTAGAGGTATGTAACCGCAAATAATACATCTTGCCACGTAAATAATACATCTTGACATAAACGTCCTTGCATTTCTTGCCTTCTGTATTTCAGTCATGTTGCCTCGTTTTAAAAGTCTTACCGACGGCAAGATGCGTACCAGCCACTGATCTCTATTGTAAAAAGCAGGGAGCACGGGTGCAGGGCCACCGGCTGCCATCTTACTGTACCCGAAACAGTCACCACAGCGATCATGTCAGCTTGTTGCAATTACAGATGCACCAACCGTACGTGTAAAACTGCAGGGCCTAAATTTCAACAGGTAAGTCATTCGTTACCAAGGAATAAATTGACGCTGATTCTACGCATTCATTTGACGATTCAGAAATGTTGTTTTGCACGAAACCAGCATCTGATGGAATGCATTTGATGGCTCTCCTCAGGCTCAAGCGAACAGCAATAAGAACACCAACTTTCTTAGGAGATGATGGACAGGGCGTTTCATCGCCGGGGGGCGATACTCTACTCTGAAGAGAGCTCTGAGGGCAGAGCGTCGGTGGGCTCGATGTGGCCAAGGACCAAGCAATTTTGTGAGATCGAGAATGCAGGAGTCCAGCTCGTTGAGGGATTCGGGGTGCACGGTTCGAGAAGGTTG
This sequence comes from Ornithodoros turicata, assembly GCF_037126465.1. Lineage (NCBI taxonomy): Eukaryota > Metazoa > Arthropoda > Arachnida > Ixodida > Argasidae > Ornithodoros > Ornithodoros turicata. The sequence continues at coordinate 145,777,016 of NC_088201.1, forward strand.
GTAGTATGGGCAATGGCGAAGAACATGCTCTGGACCTTCTGCAAGACAGCAATGACTGCATTGGGGAGAGTCAACTTTCATCAAGCGGTAACTCCACTTGCTGTAAAAGCCACATCTAGACGCATCCAATGAATTAATGCGGCATCTTGACGAGAGGTATGTCGAGGCATGCGGAAAGCGAGCGCTGGATCAACTCTGCAAAGCATGGCTGGGGCAAGAATGTCCGCGGTCCATTGGCAGGAAGCCAGAGGAGTCACCAGGCGTCGAAGTACGGAACGACGATCTCTTCTCAGCAGCGCAGTACGCGTCCGAGATGAGAGAGCTGCTTCTGCGGCGCTGTTGGCCTCTTCGTTCCCTTCAGCACCGCAATCGGCTGGAACCCATTGGTTAACAAGCATGTGCCCTGCTTCCCTGAAGCCTTCCTGGTTCCCCAAAATTTTGAAACTATTGCGCCTGATTTCCCTGGTCAATCTCTCAAACTCTCCCTGCTAAAAAAAAAAAAAAAAATCCCTGCTCAAAATCTCGCGAGCCTGAGCAGCAGGCCTCAATACCGTGGACGACTTATGGAGGGATATGAGAAACCAGAGGGTGGTCTGGGGGAAGAGAACCTCTACAGAAAAGCGCGTCCAACAAAAAGAAGGCTCTCGCCATTCTCAGAAAGCTGGACGCCTACACGCTACCATCCGGTTAGAAGAAAGTTTAATAGGAGACGCATCATCGCGCTCAAGATAAGCGACATGTGGCAAATGGATCTCGCCGACTTTTCAAAATACAAGAGGTTCAAGGATAGCCACCGCTACGTTCTCGCGGCGATTGATTCCCACTTCCGCTTTCTGCGCACACTCCCTCTAAAGACGAAACGTCCTGCCGAAATGAAAAGGGCTATGATGCGACTTTTTCGTGGATGTGACGTTCCTACGCGCATCTTTTGTGACAGAGGGGGGAAATTCTTCAACAAGACTGTCAAGGAGTACCTGGCACGAAAGAAGGTCTTCATGTACTCCACCTTCTATCCTGTAATCAAAGCTTCACACGAGTGTGGTGCATACGGGTCGTACTCCCACGATTGCGGTTGGGGGTACGAATTTTAATACCTGCTCTCATTTCTATTTACAGGCTGAACTAGTTATAAGGACTTTACGTGACAAAATATTCCTCTATTTTAGAGTAACCGGGAAATACCACTTCGTTTCCGCGCTTCCCAAGATCCTGCGCGACTACAACACCACCTAACACAGGGCGTTGGGCATCAGCCCGTCCGAAGTCACGCCCGAAAGAGAATTGGAACTGTCAATAAAATAAGTGGTAAGCCCGTGAAAAAGAACCTCCAAGTCGGAGATAAAGTGAGGGCCCTACTGCATAGAAAATGTTTTTAAAAGAGCTCGGAAGGGAGTTGGTCGCCTCAGATTTTCACCGTCTCCCGTCTGAGAGACAAGTCCCCTGCCGTCGTGCATCTGGAAGATTGCCAGGGTGAGTAAGTGGACGGATCATTCTACCTAGAAGAAGTATTCCTCATAACGCGAGACGCCAACCAGCCTTGGCCAGTAACGAAAGTGCTGAGAAAGAAGAAGGTGAACGGTCAGAGCTTGTCCTTTGTTCGCTGGTTCGATTACGACAAAGAACACGACAGTGGTGTTCCGAGCAGCGACGTGGTTACGATTGGGAAATGACGTCAGATATCTACGTCCACCTCCTCTTGAACGCCAGCATGGATAAGTTTCCATTCAATACACTCAATGCCTTGGCGGTAGCTCTCGATAGACCGCTTCAGTTCTCGAATCGCTATAAAGTCGGTACAGATGGATCTCAGCATACGCAACGATTTTTTTAAATATCGGATACAAAAAGCAAGACGCGAAAATCGAGGTTTCTTTAGAGGACACGGATGAGACCGGGATAGCTTTTCGCGTCACCTCGGATGTTGAGAGGGATTTAAGAAAAGCCCTTTCGGAATTCAACGTTACTTTCGCGTACAATAAATCGTGATACGACTTCGTCTTAGCCTAAGACGTGAAAGCCCTAGAAGTGGATTCTCGGCTCGCTCAGGCGCTCGACGCGACGCTCACATCGCGCGAAGCAGGTCGTGCGGTGAAGCCTCCCAAAATCAGCGAACGCGAAGCCACCTCCGTCTTATTCGAGCACGCCGTTTCCGCTGCTTTCAGCGACGTCACTTCGAATTTAGAAACCACGTCCCTATGTAACACACCAAACCAGGACGCCTCGCTATAATTCGGGGATAACGTCTCTGAAAATGCCGAAAGAGTTGCACGTTCTAGAAGAACCCTTTTTAAAGCTGCTGCGGTTCACGCCCGTCCAGAGACAGGAAGAAACTGTTCTCTCACCGTAGCGCGTCAAATTTCTTTCACGATTAAGACGAAAATCCTTTGATCGTTGCAAGTACATCTGCCTCCCGGCTATTATGCTACACACCAAGCACTCCTGGCAGCGATAGTCGAACGCGTTGGCGAAAGCGCGCGCTTAAGCCCCGACCGCACCGAACAGAAATGCAAAATTCTGCTTTCCGAGGGCACCACCACCTTAAGACTTTCCGAGTAGCTTGCCGTGTTTTTGGGCTTCGAATCGGGTAGCGTGTTCACGGGAGAGGAGGAGGATGCCACAACCTCCGTCGAGGTGCTCCTGGAACCTGCCTTTCACAACATAATCGCCTACCCGGATATCGTGGAACCCACGTACGTGGAGAGCGAGAAAAAAAAAAACGATATAAAAAATACTGCCTTGTATCCTGGCGAGGATGAACAACAACTCACCCCTCCGGGAATTGTGTTACGGCGAACGTGTACCGGACTTCGCCAAGATGGATGATGTCGTCGATGTAATCTTGCAATCTTGGTCTGTCTTGCAACGCGGTCCGCCCTGGGACGTGTCCTCGAATTGGGCCTGACGGTCGCCGAGCAGTTCTCCTCCATCGAGCTCTGCGGTCCTCGCTCTGTCAATGTGGTGCTGAAGGTGGTCCCCATGTAGAGGAGGGATAACAATTTGATGGATGACATGACTGGTTCAACGATCGCAAAGGACGTGGAACATTAAGGACTGGTACTAAGAAGGTCCTCATGGAAATGGGTGAAAGACACCGTTGCCTAAGTTCATGTGAATTTTAGATTCTCTCATTCAGTGCGATTACCCGGGCGTTAAGCGTGTCTGTAGCGGATGCAAAAAGGAGGGACACTTCAGGTCTGCCTGCAAAATGCCCTTCTGCGAGCGTTGCTCCACCTTTGGTCACACTACGGATGAATGCGGCTCGCGTTGTCGTCGGTGCCGCACGAGGCATACCCAAGGACCTTGCCCCGCGCGTGTGTCTTATGCGGCCGTAGCCAGCGTGGAGTTCCCGCAGCTGCCCCCGGCGCAACGGAGTAATGACAGTCCTTCGATTACGCTGGATCAGGTGGTGGCGATTCATGACGATGATCCTCTGGGTAACAGACGACGAGCCGAGAGGAGGTGTAGTTGAATCTCTTACACGTAGTTGAGTCTCTGACAGGCTTGCTACCATGACCACCGACACCTTTAACGCACACCTCTGTCTGTGCTTCGTCAGTGCCATCCGTGACTTCTCTTGTTGACGTGCATGTGCCAATTGCCAGTCCCGTTGTGGCAAACGATCCCACGGGTGTTAAATGTGCGTCTGATTGCGATGAGAGTGCGGAGCCGACTACTGTGAAGAACCAGCCAATGGAAGGCGGCCCATCATGGCAGCGATGTGGTGTGAAGGCAGCAGCCGGGGGATCTCATCCGAAGAAAAGGCGGAGGAAACATCCGACTCTCATCCGCGAGCTATTTGGTTCCGAGGAGACTGACAGTGCGTAGCTGCGTGTCTGTTTTTTTGGCGAACCATGAAAATTGTCTTTACGTTATGCGTGGTAATATCCCTACTTCTCAACATGCGTGTTATAATTGCCACTTTAAACACTAACGAATTAAGGTGTGCGACGAAGCAGGCAGATGTCGTTGCTTTTGGTTGGGGTTTGGCTGCTGATATATTGTTATGACAAGAGACACACTTTTATTCAGCTAGGGATGTGGTACAGCTTAAGACACCCTGCCCTTGATGCCACCCTGCCCTAAGATGCCCTTACAGTGGGAGGCGCTGCGCGTTGCACCGCGGACACCCAACCAGCCGCCTCTGCAGACTAGCGATCTTTTTCGAATTTCACCTTCCATGGCGGGCGCGCAAAGGAACGTGCAACAGGGCGCTCGTAAAGCACAGGCGGTGCCTTCTAATCCGTGGAGAAGTCGCAAAACATCGTGCTGTGGTACACAACGTTCCTACGCAGTACGCAACTTTATTTGAAGAATTGCATTATATAGAACCAGAGGCTTTTTCTTATATGTGACAGGCTGAAGATGTTGTCGTAGTTAAGAAAGGTCTGATTTTCTTCAAGCACAACTAACAGAAATGTAAAATACGCTTTGTTAATGCCTCTAGTTCTTGTGTTAAATTGTTTTTTTAAAAAAAAGCTCACTGTTGGGCTACTTCTGTCTATTGGGGTTTGTTATAGTTTGGTACAGTTCCCAATGAGACTCATGTTATTTTTCTACAGTTTCTTGTAACAGTGTATATAGTTCATGTATGCTCGCTGTATATACCATGCTCATCTTGTAGAATAAATTTTCTTATTTCGCCTTTTACTAAACGGATCTGAACGAACGTGTTGTTGTTTGCTCCCGTTGTATCTTCGGTAATTTTTGAGTTTGTAGTGGGCTTGTACATCCCAAGCCCCGAGGTGGGTATCCGTGGGTACCCTAGGGATTTGGCGACAGCACTGCGGCAACACCTCACCTTCTGTGTTCACGCGTCGGAGAGTGTTAGGGCGAAACATGTGCTGGATGCCGTGGCAGCTGCAGTCACTCTGAAGAATCTGCGCTCGGTGTGCCCTGCTGGATATGGGCGGTTCTTCGTGACGGTTCACACCATGGGTGCCGTCAAAATACTATGGGGGACCCTGGCAGGCACGACTTACCTTCTTGTTTCATTGGCTTCGAAGCCAGAGGTGGTTACTCTGCTGAACCTACCCACGGACCTCCCGGATGACGACGTTTCCAGATATTTTCCCTTTATGGGAGAGTGCTCAATGTACGTCGTGAGTGGAATCAGGACTATCCCGCTGTTGAAACTGGAAATTTTACGGCTCTGATTGAAGTGCAAAAGGAAATACCCAACTTCGCGTTCGTTCGCGAATTTCAGACATTATGCTTGTACTCCGGAATGAAAAAGCAATGCCGTCGCTGTGGCCTCTTGCGGCACTTTGCGGCCGACTGCTACACTCATCTCAGCACGTACGCTAGCGTCGCTCACCAGCAAACCCCACTACCAGAGATGAAGCCAGGAAGAACGAGCAGGAGGCTTTCGAAGGAGCTCTGCAGGAAGTTTTGGGAGCATCAGCCGAAGATTCCATGAAAACTGCCTTGAGCGTGGCGAATGAATTGGAGGACCAACCTCGGGAAACTGATGCTCAGTACTCAGAAACCCCACAACGTTGGCGACTTCAGTTAGGGTCAATGCCATTGCAGGACCAGAGGCGACAGCAAATGTGCCGACTTACGGTGCCTGTGAAAGCATCGAAGATGAGGCAGCCACACGCCTGGCTGAATGCAGCAACGAGCAACATGAGTCACAGCAGGATAACCGTAAAGGACCCCGTGCTGTGCAAGAAAGAGGATCCGACGAAGACACCCCTTCAACAAATGCAGGTGCTCGCCCCAAAACATAGCGCGTGTGTCAACAAATCAAGAGGTCACACTCGTCTGGCAGTTCCAACAACGTCCAGTCACTTTCTGCGTGTCACCAGCTGCCAGGGCAACTTGCTTCTTTGGAGAGACTGAGGGCTCAGCCTCTCGAGCGAAAGAAGCCCAAGGCAGACACCTAGGCATCGTTGATGTAGCCCCATTCCGAAGTCTAAATTATGAAGATAATATATCTTAATGTCAGAGGACTTCGTCAGCACCAAAAACGGAGGATGATAGGGTCTCTCCCTGAAGCGTCACAAGTGAACGTCGTCTTTTCTGCAGGAAACACACTTCAGTACTCTGCAAGAAGCTAGGGCGTTTCAAGACTAATCCCGCCACGAAGGGTTTCTTCAGCTTTCGAACGACCCGTTCTTGCGGAGTTGCAATTCTGCTTACGAGTCGCTTCAGGGGCAGCGTGGAGTGACGCTCATTTCGCGTTCAGGGTAGAACTATCACTGTGGACGTCACGCTTCAAGTACATGTCTATCGCCTAGCGTCGGTGTACGCCACGGCCGATTATCAGTACCGAAATGATTTTTTTTCTCGATGTGTTGGCCCTTCAATGGTAGAAGTGCAAGGGTGCAGGCGAGTTGGTATATGTAAAACGATGATAAAACCTGAGACACGGAACAGAAAAAAGACAACACGACACCTTCTCAAACACAGCAACCGATTTAATGACAGCCTACACTCCCAATAACCTCCTGATGGGTGGAAAGGAAAGTGACTTAATTCCTTTGTACTCAGCTAAGAGACGCCCAAACGGGTCACACAGCTTTTTCAAAACACTGGTCTCTTGGAAAAGCAGGAAACAATTGCGACAATCTTTCAAGTGTTCGACCAATTAAGAAGTTCCTGAAAGGCTGCTGGCGTTTCTGTTATGCTCCAAGAGCCTATGTTTAAGCATTTACCAGACTGTTCTACGTAGCAAAAACCACATACCCAACGCATACGGCTCACTCAACAAATTGGGTCTTGTGTGAAGTACGGCAAACTGACTTATCAGGATGAAAGGACACTAGAGAGCTTAAACGCGCAACATTTGGAAAAACAACTTGAACATCGAACTTCTTTGCAGCGGCTAGAATGTTATGAGACATAGCATGAAAATATGCAATGCAAATTCGTGCAGAAGGCTGCTCAGAACGACAAGGTTTTACACGACCTATGCCCAGGAAACACTGTAGTAACTTCGAGTGGAACAAAGCAGGACCAAGTCCCGCTTTTGTTAAGCGGCAAACCTGATGGCGAAGACTGTCAGAAACAAAATGGCAGCAAGACTTATTTAACGCAGGCCGGACGAGTGAGGCCACAATGCTTGGCTTTATGAATTTGGAATGAGAGCTGTTTACGGGAAGTAACGGCTTGCCCCCAGATTTACTACACGCCCAGAGTAGGTGACACAACCTCAGAGAAAGATCAAGACACTGAAGTCTACCATCAACTACACGTTCAACAGAGAAAAGTAGATCAGGGGGTGAGGACCTCATTGCCTGCAGAGCTTGAAAGACATGAGCGGCATCCGTTGAAATAGCTAAGATGTCACCTACATAACGCGTAACAAGACAAGGAACAGAGCCCACAGAACTCAAGAATTGGTGTACAGCACTATCAAGAACATTGAGGCAGATTTGAGACAAAATCGGAGCTACAGATGAACCAATACAAACCTCATCAAATTGTACAAAGAGAGATTCACTATAAGAAACAGTGGTAGAACTGAGATACCATTCCAAAATCCGAAGAAACTCACTCAGTGACATGGCGGTAGCGGATTGAAATGATACAAGCTGGCTTTCAACAACCCACCAGGGTGCGTCATCTGAAGGGACAAACCAGCCACTCTCTCTCACTCATCCTCCTTTCACTGTTACATTTTTTGCTCACTCATACACACATTCATACGACTGGATCGACGCAGACGGCAACTGGTTGAACCAGGGTGTCGGAGCGAATCGAAAACCGGAACCGAAGACCGAAAAAAAAAAAAACGCTATTTTGGTGCAAACCGGAACGGAATCGAAACCGTATACGTTTTTTTTCGCTCAGGGAGGAAACAGAAAAATGTATTTAACGGTGAAAGAACTGATGTTCTGAGGCTGGAACAACAAGGAGGGACAAATACATACAAAGCCTCAAATTTGCCTAAGAAATTAACGATGAAAGATGAAAGTCACTGAAAAGGTTAGCCAGCTGTAGGACTCGAACCTACACCTTCTGGATTGCCGGTCCAGGGCTCTATCAATTGAGCTAAGCTAACACGCCTTCTCAGCGACTTCCAGGGTGCGTCATCTGAAGGGACAAACCAGCCGCTCTCTCTCACTCATCCTCCTTTCACTCTTACATTTTTGCTCACTCATACACACATTCATACGACGGGATCGACACAGGCGGCAACTGTTGAACATGAAAGAACTGATGTTCTGAGGCTGGAACAACAAGGAGGGGCAAATACATACAATGCCTCAAATTTGCCTAAGAAATTAACGATGAAAAATGAAAGTCACTGAAAAGGTTAGCCAGCTGTAGGACTCGAACCTACACCTTCTGGATTGCCGGTCCAGGGCTCTACCAATTGAGCTAAGCTAACACGCCTTCTCAGCGACTTCCAGGGTGCGTCATCTGAAGGGACAAACCAGCCGCTCTCTCTCACTCATCCTCCTTTCACTCTTACATTTTTGCTCACTCATACACACATTCATACGACGGGATCGACGCAGGCGGCAACTGTTGAACATGAAAGAACTGATGTTCTGAGGCTGGAACAACAAGGAGGGACAAATACATACAAAGCCTCAAATTTGCCTAAGAAATTAACGATGAAAGATGAAAGTCACTGAAAAGGTTAGCCAGCCGTAGGACTCGAACCTACACCTTCTGGATTGCCGGTCCAGGGCTCTACCAATTGAGCTAAGCTAACACGCCTTCTCAGCGACTTCCAGGGTGCGTCATCTGAAGGGACAAACCAGCCGCTCTCTCTCACTCATCCTCCTTTCACTCTTACATTTTTGCTCACTCATACACACATTCATACGACGGGATCGACGCAGGCGGCAACTGTTGAACATGAAAGAACTGATGTTCTGAGGCTGGAACAACAAGGAGGGACAAATACATACAATGCCTCAAATTTGCCGAAGAAATTAACGATGAAAAATGAAAGTCACTGAAAAGGTTAGCCAGCTGTAGGACTCGAACCTACACCTTCTGGATTGCCGGTCCAGGGCTCTACCAATTGAGCTAAGCTAACACGCCTTCTCAGCGACTTCCAGGGTGCGTCATCTGAAGGGACAAACCAGCCGCTCTCTCTCACTCATCCTCCTTTCACTCTTACATTTTTGCTCACTCATACACACATTCATACGACGGGATCGACGCAGGCGGCAACTGTTGAACATGAAAGAACTGATGTTCTGAGGCTGGAACAACAAGGAGGGACAAATACATACAAAGCCTCAAATTTGCCTAAGAAATTAACGATGAAAGATGAAAGTCACTGAAAAGGTTAGCCAGCTGTAGGACTCCATCTTTCATCGTTAATTTCTTATGCAAATTTGAGGCTTTGTATGTATTTGTCCCTCCTTGTTGTTCCAGCCTCAGAACATCAGTTCTTTCATGTTCAACAGTTGCCGCCTGCGTCGATCCCGTCGTATGAATGTGTGTATGAGTGAGCAAAAATGTAAGAGTGAAAGGAGGATGAGTGAGAGAGAGCGGCTGGTTTGTCCCTTCAGATGACGCACCCTGGAAGTCGCTGAGAAGGCGTGTTATCTTAGCTCAATTGGTAGAGCCCTGGACCGGCAATCCAGAGGGTGTAGGTTCGAGTCCTACAGCTGGCTAACCTTTTCAGTGACTTTCATCTTTCATCGTTAATTTCTTAGGCAAATTTGAGGCTTTGTATGTATTTGTCCCTCCTTGTTGTTCCAGCCTCAGAACATCAGTTCTTTCATGTTCAACAGTTGCGCCTGCGTCGATCCCGTCGTATGAATGTGTGTATGAGTGAGCAAAAATGTAAGAGTGAAAGAAGGATGAGTGAGAGAGAGCGGCTGGTTTGTCCCTTCAGATGACGCACCCTGGAAGTCGCTGAGGAAGGCGTGTTAGCTTAGCTCAATTGGTAGAGGCCCTGGACCGGCAATCCAGAAGGTGTAGGTTCGAGTCCTACAGCTGGCTAACCTTTTCAGTGACTTTCATCTTTCATCGTATTTAACGGTTTTCGGTCGAAAGCAAAAACTTCGCCGGTTTAGAGTACGAGTAGGGCGAATGAAACTGTCGTCGTGTGTTCTGAAGTCATGTCATGGATACTTTACGAGGGTTACGGTTACGGTGCAATGTGTGTCGGTATACTATGACCTTTAGGCTCCCTTTTGTGACGTTTTATCGTTCGCGCACATGGATTTAGACGTACATGTGACTGGTTGTGACTCTCTACCAATGTGCGACCCAAGGGCGCTGCGAAACGGCTTCACTATCGGTAATCTGGCGCAACGTGTCCCTTGTTTGAGAGCAGCGAAGTTGAATACATGTACATATCCGCGAGGCAAGCGCGTGCGAAGTGGCGCCTCTTTTGTGGACAGGACACGAAGAAAAGAAATTTGAGCCGTCGATCGCGTTTGTGAGTGAAGGTGTTCCTCGATTTGCCTCGTACTCGTGCAGTAGTGCTTGCTGGCGAGGAAGCAGCAACACGCATTCGGATGGGACGCGATCGCACCAATTCAACAAGAAAGTACTTTACGTATGACATCACAACAAACAAGTCCGTCTGTATCATGCGTTTCAAGAAAGGAGAAAGCCTATTTGTACAGACAGTCACTTACAGGAACCAGGAGCTACCAATTCACAGCTGCCTATTAATATTGAATACCATATATGCATATAAACGAGTTTACATTTTGCAGCATTGATTTTTTTTCTGGGAATGAATATGTCCACCAGAAGCGGAACCGGTTAAAACCGGTATGAACCATTATTTTTTGCTCCGGAGCAGAACCGGTACCGGACCGTTATGATAGAACCGGAACAAAAAACGGAACGAAAAAACGTTTCGGCTCGACAGCCTGGGTTGAACACGAAAGAACTGATGTTCTGAGCCTTGAACAACATAGAAGGGGACAAATACATACAAAGCCTCAATTTCCCTAAGAAATTAACGGTGAAAGATGAAAGTCAATTGGTAGCAGTCAATTAGCTCAACTGGTAGAGCCCTGGACCGGCAATCCAGAAGATGTGGGTTCGAGTCCTACAGCTGGCCAACCTTTTCAGTTGCTTTCATCTTTCATCGTTAATTTCTTAGGCAAATTGAGGCTTTATATGTTATTTGTCCCTTCTATGTTGTTCCAGCCTTAGAACATCAGTTCTTTCATGTTCAACAGTTGCCGCCTGCGTCGATCCTGTCGTATGAATGTGTGTATGAGTGAGCAAAAATGTAAGAGTCAAAGGAGGATGAGTGAGAGAGAGTGGCTGGTTTGTCCCTTCAGATGACGCACCCTGGAGGCCGCTGAGAAGGCGTGTTAGCATAGCTCAATTGCTAGAGCGCTGGACCGGCCCATCCAGAAGATATGGGTTCGAGTCCTACAGCTGGCTAACCTTTTCCAGTTACTTTCATCTTTCATCGTTCATCTATCAGACGAGAAGTAGCCGAGGCACACCGCAAACACAAACATGTAAGCTTCCAACGCATGCGCGCACGACCAACCCTGCTGGAAATGATCCCACTGAAAACATTATGAAAATCTCATTGGACTAGGCTGGAAATCACACATGAAAATCTAATTGAATGTCCACCAGAAAGTCCACTTCTTAATAGATGATTTGGAACAAATATTGTATTGAGAAACAGAGGCATTTCAATGGGTGTCAATGGGCAACCAGTTTCGAAATTAATGAGGCCTAAAAGGAATTTGTACTAAAAAGCTCAATTAGATGACACTGCAGTTTACCATTGGGGTAATGTGCCACAGCACAAAATTTCTCATTGGCATCATCTTGTAAATCACATTGGCAATGTTGTCTTCAACACTGGTCTCCCATTAAACTATTGTACTTGTGCAACTTGTATGAATGATTCTCATGTATAGGAATGAATGAAACTCAGTGTGACATGTGTGTGAAAGTTTATTGGGAAAATATGCAAAGAATGCAGCATGTTTAAATAATGCATGACCAGCACTTGCGGCCAAAATACAATACAGTATAAAAATACTCACATAAAACTTGCATTAATGTATTACACTTCGAATATGCCACACTGCCACTTGCCTCTACGCCTGCTGAAATAGCAAATCATTGTTATTTTGACTAGCTCTATATGCAGTGCAGCATACCATATGAATAACGCTTGAAGACAGCCTTCGACAACACAGCATAAAAAAACTTGTCTAAATGTCTGAAGTTGGTCTTTGAAACATATTCTTAACATATATCACTCAGGCCGTCATATGTATTACCAGGTAGCTGTCAGCGTATAGAGGACGAATAACAACCTGCATAGGCCAAGTAACAGGATTATACAAAAATATCACATTTCACAAGTGTTGTGCCCGTTGTACTTCCACTTACAACCTGATGTAAAAAGTTACATGGAAACGTGCTGCTATATGATAAAGGAAACAAGAATCACATTGGGCTTGGTCTGTTGCATTTGTCATGTGAGTGGAAATGGGTACAAGGACCACACAAGACAATCATATTCTAACAACTAGGTTTAGTCAAGGACACACCTAACATTTAATCATTATAGGTAGGACAACAAGCGTCCTCCCACTGATGGTATATCGCAGAACCAAAGACAGGATTTTATACATTACTTAAGAATGGTAGCTCTCGCTAGAAGAGATCAGCATACTTTAGTGTATCCAATGCAGAGTACCTTGATTATATCCGGGCTTCTCTTAGTTTCGTGCCTGTCCTATATCTTGACCTCTGGAACTTGACATCTCACGAGCATTCCATGACATGGTTAGGCAAAGGCACATACTCGTTATTCAACAACGGGCTTGCATGGTCCCGTAATCTGTCATTTACACAACTGATGTGTCTGATGTATAGATAAGGCGCTGTGTGTTAGTTGAACCCAGTAGAACCCATTTTTACTGCAATTTATATCAACATCAATTAGAGTAATATTCCTCAAAACAAAATTGGGATATCACAAAGTCAACTACTAGTACGGGCAACGGAGGACCCCAAGCACAGCGTGCTCACCGCAGTCAAGGTGCCTCAACATCACTGGATATCACACATGATTAAGAAAGCTGGTAGACACTTCACATGGGGTGGTTTTCGCGTGTGAAAGTACGGTGTAAATTCTATCCAATGCTGTAAACAAGACTAGCAAGCAACAGGTGAAGATGCATAGCAATAGATAGTGGAATGCAGCCAGAAGTAATAGACGATTTTAAAAAGATGCGCGCGCCATCAAGCGCGTGGCGCAAGGCAGCATGGGAACTTTGAGGAACACCGCTCCGTCGTCTGCTTCGGATATGGTTTATATCGGCTGACGCTGATGCTGCGCACACCGGGAATGTTGTTGTTCTTCTTCTGCCTCCGCCTCTGGCCGTATCGTAACGCTTGAAGGCGCTCCAAGTTTCCATGAGACCTTGCGTACCACAGGTGGCGCTTGCTTTTCTAAACTGGTCTATTTATAGTGTCGACCTTTCCTGCAGTAGTGTACACACCGGACAAACCAGATGGTGTGTGACAGTTAGGGGCTCATGCAAATTCGCTGGTAAGTGACGCAGATGCGGCTTCTGCTAGCCACGTCATGGGATGCACTTGAGGCGTCAAGTTCCATGAGGCCAAGATACTGAATAGGCATCAGGATATAAGGACGGGAGGTATCGAGGCTCTGTGCTTTAAGAACAGTAATGCATGCATAAGAAGGTCATCTACTGATCTCTCCGAGCGAGAGCTACGATTTTTAGGTGATCTATGAAATTCCATATTGAGTTCAGGAATGTGCTAGCCCGGGGGAGATGCTGTCCTATGTTGATTCAGACGTTGGTTGTCCCCTAAGCAAAGTCAGTTGTTAGAAAGCACTTATTTTGTATAGTCTCTTGTCCCCATTCTCGCAGCCACAATGAATGAAACAGTATCAGTGATTTGCATTACCATATGCGCTGTGCCTTAACATGCGCATATGAGTAAAACCGGAAAAGAAAAACAGTCTCTACCGAAGCACCTCCCAGCGATGACACGGTTGGCATCTGAAAATGCTCCTCGTACCTGCAAAGCTGGGCAAATCTTGGGATGCTCCTGGAGATGTGATCTGTAAGGGAGCACATCAAACCTTAAAGCAACTGCTAAAAAAAATGCTACATTTGCAAGTTTTATGCAGGGTGTTGACAAGGTAATTACATATCATATTTTTAGACGCGTGTCATTATTTAAGACATATACATCTCTACGCTTGCATATTAAAGCAATCCGCATTCGTCAACATTTGGTGATGCTTGAAATGTAAGTACTGGAATGCAAGGAATGTAAGACCGTTATCTTCTTGGTCTGGTGCACAGCCTGCATTTCCCTTCCACTATAAGCCCGTATGAGACATGCAATACATAGTGCTTTTAGAATACATAATGCATGACTCAACAGGACAAATATTTGCCTGCGCACCTTTGTGGAAGTGCTGCGGCAAGCTGAGCTTTCTCATCAACCCCCAAAAGTGATTACTGTTGCGAGTTGCTTTAAATGCGATTTCTTGTTTCTGTCATCAACTGAAAGAAATATTTAAGGCACTGTAGCTTGAAACAATGTTCGACCGGTATCAAATTAGCATTGAGACACAATCCTGATGGGGATGTGTGATAACATGCAAAATAAATCTGGTAGCTTTCTTCTGAACCTTCTGTAAGTTCATGTGTGGCAGGATGGGGATTGCACAGGCATATTGCATTAATGAGGAGACTAGCAATTTATATGCTTTAACCTCACATCATAACATGAGTATCATAGCAGACGTTTGAGCAATTGGATTGAGAGCAAGCCTCTGAAACGTCAAACTCAGTTAAGTAGAAATGGCTGTCCAAGTCAAATAACACTGACATACGAAACACATATTGAGTTCCTACATGGAATGACAAACCTACATTTAAAAGTATGCTTGATTGGACACTCAAAAGAATACAACTGGGTGACTTCACGCCTAATCAGGCAGGGTGGTCAGGTCGACCTCTCCATTTTTTTCTCTGTCAAGCATATTAAAGACTTGTCCCTAGGAGGCATATAGGCGCTGAAAGTAGTTGAAAATAATTGGTGGTTATTTTTTAATGAATTATCATTCAGATGTGGGCATTTCGACCATTGCACTTCCTACGAAGTGTGACATCATGTATCTTCATAACTATTTGACATATTCAGCCGAATTTGTTTTCACATATTGTCAGGTGTGGATAACATTGCATCCTAAGTTCTAAAGATTCTGAGGGTTGCCTTTCAGGAGATAAAAAATAGCAAAGTTGCCTCATTTTCAAAATACAGTACATTTTGGGAACCTCACTAGTCGCTTCCCACTTGTGATTCCAGAAGTGATCTATATCATTGTGTTCGTCTCGAAATGGCTTTTCTTCTCATAGCAAGTACATCGTATAGTGATTTGGGGCAACGCTCCCAGCGGTCTTTTTGTGAGGAGTGTCTACTGAAAATACGCAAATTTGACAGCGTGTATCACGCATATTCCTATCGTGACATCGTTCATTTCACTCACAAACGTTCATCATGACGACTTGAAACAGCACATAAAAAAAGAGAACAATGTATTTGCTATTAGAAGGAAGGGCATGTCGAGACGTACACAATGATGTAGATTAGTTTGGGTACCGCAACTGGGAGACGACTAGTGAGGTTCCCAAGACGTACCATATTTTGCAAATGAGACAACTTTGCAATTTGTTATCTCATCAAAGGCTAACCTCAGAATCTTCAGAACTTAGGATGCAATGCTACCCACCCCTGACAATACGTAAAAAAAGTTCAGCTGAATATGTCAATTAGTTATGCAGATACCTGGTGTCAAACTTAGCGTCGTAGGAAGCGCAATGGTCGAAATGCCCACATCTGAATGATGTTTAATTAAGAAATAACCACCAATTATTTTCAACTACTTTGAGTGTCATTATGCCTCGTAGGGACAAGGCTTTAGTATATGTTTGTAGACGTTGACCGGACCACCCTGCCTGATCCGGCGTGAAATCCCACAACTGGGTTTTAATTTTTCTCACGGATAAATTTAAATTCAGCCTTGAATTGATGAGGATTTCATTTAAATCAAGTTTCACATGAAATCTGGGATTTCTCAAGGAGGTAAGGGAACCGAAGGAATGGGTACAGACCTACAAGTGGTGTGTTACCTGAGCTACCTAGGGGTATCAATTATTCAACATCAGGGTACACCTTCTCAGCAGTTATGTCCAGTGATGCACTGGCAAGGTCTCGAAGTTTTGGTGCCTTTGCTGCATTCGTCAGAGTGGCAATGAGGTGGCCCTTGAGAGAGCCAAGACGCTCCTTTAACCAGGGGCCTGACGCTCCATGGTCGACCAACCAGTCCTTAAAACAATCTAGAAGGCAGGTATACTAAAACAAAACAATTGTTAACACACCTTCCAAAACTGCCATTTTTTCTGGGGAAAGCTGGGGTTTTGCTGTTGCACCCGGACTTTTACGGAATCAGTTGGACACTTTCCCGTCTGTGGACCTGTTTTTGAGAGTCTCCTTATACCACAGGGCCAGTGCCATGCCGCGAACGAAGAGGCTTTCTTTCTTTTCCCGTTGGCAATGTAGCCACAAATACACACGCAAAGTCACTGTATCGTTGATAGCCACCTGCAACAATAAAAAATCCAGCATCCATGAGGAGTAAAAGCAAGACCACGAGCAAACAATTTGCTTTTAATGGAATACAATATTTGAGGCGTACTAGAAGCATAGAACTCTCGTAATAACTAGAAATCAAAGCAGCGAAGAGGAGCATCTCAAAATGTGAGCTTCCATGATCAAAATGGTAGGCCCAGCATGTTACGAACAGTGGCTGCAACGAGTTCCCTGCGCTGTTGTTTCGTGTTGCAGCACAAGGTTTGAACCGTACGATACTCGTTCCCAAGAGAATCCTTGGCTCGCGAACAAAGATGGGGACCCAGGAAGCTTCTAGAGTCGTGGCACATACGTGGTGACCACTTGGTGTGTAACAAAAACCGTGGCCCCCTTCCCGAACAATACTCCCATCTCCTTAAATAGCGACCGGTTGTATAATCTCTCATCCAGTTTGGCACTGGTGATGTCCGTCGCATGACGGACGAAACGTCTGAGCAAAATTTGTTATTTTGTTATGTTAAGTCGTAGTTCTCTACTTTTTTGTCCAAGAGAATCCAAGCACACAG
The DNA here is from genome assembly GCF_037126465.1 of Ornithodoros turicata. Lineage (NCBI taxonomy): Eukaryota > Metazoa > Arthropoda > Arachnida > Ixodida > Argasidae > Ornithodoros > Ornithodoros turicata. The sequence continues at coordinate 145,794,130 of NC_088201.1, forward strand.
GTGATGGCAGACAAAACAGACACTTCGGCATGGCATGCGGAGCAGAGCAGAAGAGACTCGCATTGGGGGATTGCATACCACTGCTCCGAACATGCCAGGTCTTCAGGCGTTGAAAGGCCTTTGCGGAACCCGGCCCAATCCACAACATCGATCATGGTGGACCGGACTTGGACAATGGGAGAGGGTCTTGCCTCCGTAGAACTGCTTTGCTCTCTCTCATCACTCTCTCTCTCCGTTTTCTGTCTAGCCTTTCTACTTATGATTTGTATGACTAGAATCCCCAAAAGTACAAAACGAGAAGGACAACACACAAACAAGGCCTTATATCTGTGTCATCCCTTTTGCATTCCACCGTCATGGGGGTTCCTATATAGTATGGTTCAATATCTCCAGTATGCTTGCTTCCTCACCATTCCTCATAATTCCATGCCAAACGTCTCAGACAATGTATTCCGCCATCTCAGATTTCTTCAAATATATTGTGGTTGATTGCTCCCATGCAAGTAATGCTGTCCCAGCTTATTTTTGAAAACGATGTTTTTTTGTTTTTTTTTCTCTCTGTGGCCGCCTTCTGAAGATTGCGATGGGGCATGTGACCCTACCCAGCAGAAAAAGTTTTAACAAGATAGCTCTTTTGCAAATCCAAGCCAAATTGCTTCTGATAAAGGCAAAGCATAACACCTTCTTGCCAAGGCCCGTTGAAGGCTGATCGACACTTTGTATCACTAATTTATGCGTCAGGCAAATAGTAAAATTGGGATATATTTTTCCAGAGCTCTGCAATTTTTTCAGGTTCATTTAGAATGTCACTGTTGTCTAGCAGGCATAGAATGTGCGCAAAATATTTTGAGACGCGCAGACTTGTAACAATACACTAAAAAAAATCAATCACTTTGCGTCAAAAATAAGCTGGTAGAGCATTGGTTGCATGTGAACAATCAACCACAATTTATTGAAAGAAATCGTGCATGATCCAGTGCAGCGACGGGGATAGTTGTCAAGGAATGACCCTAATGTGCTTGTGTTTACGCAGGAGCTGTGACATTGTCGACGGTACAGCCTATTCTACAAGAGGTGTTTCGTGCACAGATTGAAACCATTTCGCTTTATCATCATTTTATAAATTCTCTATTACCACTGCAAGAAACTGTAGCTATGAGCAACATACGGACATAGACAGATGAAGATAGGACAGCAAGGAGTAGGGGACAAGGGGTGTCATCAAAGACACTTCAGGAACACATTTAGTTATGCAATCATTACGCTACCAATGCACAGGAGGGCAGACAAAAACGAATGGTTAAAAAATTGCGGGTGAACACTTAACGTTCATTTTAGCTGAACTCAGTACTCACATTGCTTCCGTCACCAGCGGCATGGCCGTGTGGGCTAAGGCGTCCGCTCGTAGGTGGTAACCAAGGTCGTGCTGTAGACTGGGAGGTGGTGGGTTCGAATCCTACCGCCGGCTGTGCTGTCTGAGGTTTTCCCTGGGTTTTCCGAAGACTTTCCAGACGAATGTCGGCACAGTTCCCTCTGAAATCGGCCCAGGACGCATACTAATCCCCCTGTCCCCCACTCCTTCCTGCTGTCCTCTCTCCGTCTGTCCACATCTGTACGCCGCTCATAGCCACAGTTGCTTCGCGGCGCTAACACGCAATCAAAAAAAAAAACATTGCTTCCGTCAGTTGTGAATTTAGCTTTTTTCACGCAGGGCTCGGCAGAAGCACCTTCCGAAGAAACTGCATACAAAAATATTTGGGAATTACTCCCCAGACGAGATTTTCTCTACATGAAAGCAACCTCGTCTGTCCTGCTCCAACTTCTCTGGAATTCGCTGCAGTATTCCATGAATGGTGTTCAAATGTGCAATGGTACTCTATTGTTGAACTTGTGATGAATCAGGCTTTGACTTCAGCTCACGAAGTTGGCACTTCAAGCTTTCGTAGTGTTCTTTTAGCTCGTCATATATGCGTTGTGGGACCACAGCACCATCGTCATCACTGTCCTCGGAGTTGATTAGCGGGTGTTCTCTCCTTTCCTGAAGCTTTTGTTTCATTATTTTCCTGATCGCAGAAGTTGCTTGGCTTTTAATAGCTTTCTGTCATGAAAAAGAAACCAGATAGAGTTCCATGATCTTGACAGAACAGAACACCATTATATAATCAGATTCAAGATTATACGTGATATATAGACTCCATGTGCTAGTGTTTCGAGGAGGGGATGACAGCTCCCCAAGCCACCCAAGGGGCGAGGAGGCGTGAAACGGAATTGAAGGTGAACCCGCTCTCTCCTTCCTACCGTATGCAGCTTTCTTTTTTTTTCCGACTTTTGCAATGACCAGTGCGTTTCGGGTACCCGAAATCTGCATTACTCATATTGCTGCATCTTGGCAGCTCGGAGAACAGAGGGAAATATGAGGTTATATCATTTCCCTGCACGGCTGACGCAAGCAACGCTGAATACGCGTCATTTGGCACGACAGCGCATTATGATGTATCTGGCAAATTCTACTCACGTGATATGCGCACCCTGTTTTAGAGTAAATGCGAACGTCTTCATTTCTGAAACCTGCATATCATTTTCACTACATTGTATCAAAAGCTTCAAGGTACAACTTCTATACACACGTCATCTGCTGCGCATGTTTGAGTACTGGTTTCATCGTAGCAGAAAATAACTGGTATTAAAAACAAGGAAGCTTCTCTTAGTCTTCCTTTCGAAATTGGGATCTATCCCCTCCACTGTGTCATATCAGTGGCAACTGCTAATTCATTTGCCGGCAGCTCCTGCTTTAGATTCGCTGTTCCCTTCATGAATTTATGGTTTACGGCATTTACTCACAAGCGAATTCAAGGTGTGTTTATTGACATTTATATGGTGTGTTAAAACAAATCAGATTATTTCTGCAGCTATGTTCCGTCGTGATGGACGGGAAGTCCGAATGCGAGCGTCGATTCAATTGCATGCAAAGCAATGCTTATTTTGTGAGTGATGGCAACAACCAACTAGCAAAAGTGAAATATGACATAAACAATGCCATTCATCGTCAGTACAAAACAGACAAGCAAGGAATACCTATCTTTCATTGTAGCAAATGCAAGCTTAGATGACCATACTGACATCCGCATAGCTGTTCGTTTTTCGGAATGACAAAATTGTATATTATATATATATATATATGTATATATATACAGGGTGTCCACGCTAAGTGTGAACAGATTTTTTAAAAATATATCAATCACTTTTTCCGAGATGAAATCAATTGCAATATAGCATATGCTGAAGGGCACTCCCTAGGGGGGCATTAACAGACCCCTAAGGCAATGTCTTAATTAACTTTCAATAATTAACTTTTTAATTATAAAAGCTACGAAGTTGCTCCAATGAGAACATCTGATCTCTTCGGTCACCAGATACCAAAGCCGTTTTCAGAACAAAAAACCGTTCGATGGATCGTCCGCAAAAAATTCGTGAAGGAACGCCATTTTTTCTTTATTTTATTCATTGCGCATCTCTAGAGACGCGTCTTTCCTTCGCCCCCAATACGAGAAGATGAAAGAGCACACTATCGCCTCTTGCGTCCTGGAAAAAGATTAAAAGAAAACAGAAAATACAGCCCAACATAAGGGCAGTCGCGATAGAGTCACCCAATAGATTTGTGTTTTTCTTTTGTTTCCGCAAGTTAAAGCTAATCTTCGACGCATGAGGCGGAACTGTGCTCTTTCACTCTCTCGCACTGGGGGTAAAGGGAAGCCGCTTCTTCGAAGATGCGCAATAAACCAAATAAAGAAAAAATAGCGTTCCTCCACGAATTTTTTGCGGACGATCTACTGAACGGATTTTTGTTCTGAAAACGGTTTTGGTATCTGGTGACCGGAGAGATCAGATGTTCTCATCGGAGCAACTTCGTAGCTTTTATAATTAAAAAGTTATTTTTTGAAAGTTAATTAAGACATTGCCTTAGGAGTCTGTTAATGCGCCCTAAGGAGTGCCCTTCAGCATATGCTATATTGCAATTGCTTTCATCTCGGAAAAAGTGATTGATATATTTTTAAAAAATCTGTTCACAGTTAGCGTGGACACCCTGTATATATATATATATATAGATAGGGGAGAAAAGACACCAGAGACTGAAGTAGGGAGTAGGGGAAGTTATTTATTAAGTTGGCATTTAAACTAAGGGTCTGGGGAAGTCTACGTTTCGGCGGAAGCTCCGCCTTCTTCGGGACTGGAGGGGAAGGCGGAGCTTCCGCCGAAACGTAGACTTCCCCAGACCCTTAGTTTAAATGCCAACTTAATAAATAACTTCCCCTACTCCCTACTTCAGTCTCTGGTGTCTTTTCTCCCCTATCTATATTCAACTTCCTGGTCGTTCGAACCTAAATTTTGTAGCGTATATATATATATATATATATATATATACTCATGGAACGATGCGACAGCGCCACAGGACACGTGTTTCGTCGCGTTTGCGGCTCGTCAGCTCTGGGTAGTTGCGCATCGTTCGGGATTGGCAGACCAGGGGTCACTCAGCGAGCGATCTACACCTGGGAGGGTGACTGAGCACTCCTCAATGCACAGTGCAAGCCAGTGAATTATAATCAGCGGAAAAAGGCCAATAAATAAACAAGTACATGACACTAGACGTGTTTGTTATCCAAAATTACATATTAGGATGGCTTCTATGACTGCACGCAGTGAAACAGGTACTCATGGAACGATGCGACAGCACCAGAAGATACGTGTTTCGCCGTGTTTGCGGACCGTCAGCTCTGGGTAGCTGCGCATCGTTCGGAATTGTCAAACCAGGGGTCACTCAGCGAGCGATCCACACCTGGGAGGGTGACTGAGCACTCCTCAATGCCACAGTGCAAGCCATTGAATTATAATCAGCGGGAAAAAGCCATTAAATAAACAAGTACATGACACTAGACGTGTTTGTTATTCAAAATTACATATTAGGATGGCTTCTATGACTGCACGCAGTGAAACAGATACTCATGGAACGACGCCACAGCACCAGAGGACACGTGTTTCGCCGTGTTTGCGGCTTGTCAGCTCTGGGTAGCTGCGCATCGTTCGGAATTGGCAAACCAAGGGTCACTCAGCGAGCGATATACACCTAAGAGGGTGACTGAGCACTCCTCAATGCCACAGTGCAAGCCAGTGAATTATAATCAGCGGAAAAAAGCCATTAAATAAACAAGTACATGACACTAGACGTGGTTGTTATTCAAAATTACATATTAGGATGGCTTCTATGACTGCACGCAGTGAAACAGATACTCATGGAACGATGCGACAGCACCAGAGGACACGTGTTTCGCCGTGTTTGCGGTTCGTCAGCTCTGGGTAGCTGCGCATCGTTCGGAATTGGCAAACCAGGGGTCACTCAGCGAGCGATCTACACCTGGGAGGGTGACTGAGCACTCCTCAATGCAACAGTGCAAGTATGAGGATGGGACATTACATGCCTCTCGCGTACCAAAAACGGAATTCTGTGATAGTGTTAATTTGTTGGAAGTGAATGATAACTTTTTTGGTATCAGAAATTTCAATGCTTTGATGAGTCGTAACGGTCCGGTATTCTGCGAGAAATGCACTCGTGGATTTTGTACAAATGATTCGCTAATTAGACATCGTCGTGTGTGTAGGAACTTAAAGGAAGTCATCTTAAAGTTCCAACCACCAGCCAAAAATATAGTAAAATTTAATCAATATTTCAACATGTTCGCTTATCCTTATGTGATAGCACTTGACACTGAGTCCATTCTGGACCCTAACACAGCAGTCAAAAATGCCGTACAACGCCACGTAGTGAGTTCATTTTATGCCGTTCTAGTACGAACTTACGACTCGCAGATCATTGCAAAAGATGTATACTTGGGCCCTGATGGTGGTTCCAAGTGCGTAGAATATCTCATGCTTCTACAGGACATCGCAGCAATGTATAACAGCGAACCAGCACCTATAATTTTGTCACCTGAGCAAGAGAGTAAACACGATGCAGCCACTCAGTGCGAGTACTGCAGTGTTCTCTTTGACGAGTCTCACCCTAAAACTTGTCATCATGACCACAGTCGGTATGATGGCCCAAAGTTTTTGGCCTCTTTGTGCAATCAATGCAATGTCGGTTGTGCAAATAAGGGTAAGATACCAGTGTTGGTTCACAATTTGGCCTATGACATCAGTTCTCTGCTTCGTGGTTTCCACGCCATGAAATGGAAAAGACCACCCAAGCTTATTGCAACAAGTAGTGAAAAAATACGGAACTTTTATTAACTACTAAATATTTGAATCACTCACTGTCCTGTCTTGTTGACAGTTTAATGGTTTCTGAGGGTGTTCAGGCATTCAAGTGTCTGAAGCAGGTATATGGCGAAGATTTTCTTCGTCTGACTCGGAAAGGTGTCTTTCCATACTCCTACATTAAGAGCTTTGATGTGTACAGAGAAGAAAGTCTTCCACCCAAGGAAGCTTTTTTTTAATGATCTAACTAGAACACCTGTGAGCGACGATGACTATGCCTATGGACAGGGTATATTTAAACACATTTCTTGCAGGACCCTCGCCGATTACAACAACCTTTATTTCTTATGTGACACATTGTTGTTGTTGGATGTAATGCAGCATTTTAGGTTTCTATCCTTGAAGACGTATGGGTTGGAAGTGCTTCGCTTTGTGAGTTTCCCAGGTTTCAGCTGGCAAGCTGCTCTGAAGCACCATTCGGCGGAAATAGAGCTCTTCACTGATGAAGAAATGTACCGTACGATTGAGGGCTCCATTCGTGGAGGTATTTGCCAGCAATCGAAACGCTATGCTCGAGCTAACAATAAGGATTGCCCTGATTATGATGAAGAAAGACCATCGAGCTATTTGGCCTACTATGATGCCAATTCTTTGTATGGTGGTTGTCTCACAAAGTGCCTTCCAGTTGGAGGGTTTGAATGGGTGCCTGAAGAAAAGTTCTCAAGTATCGATTTTGTTAATCACCCAGAGGATGCAGCTATCAGTTATATATATGTATGCGATCTAGTATGCCCTCCAGAGTTGCATGAGAAGACACGGTATTTCCCCCTGGCGCCTCTCAAGCAGACGGTGGACTCAAGTTGGCTGTCAACGTACCAACATCAACTAATTAAGCAGCTTAATTACGGGACATCCACTCAAGAGAAGTTGCTTCTCACATGTATGGACAAACCAGGGTATGTTGTGCACTGTCACTTGCTGGGGTTGTACTATAGATTGGGTATAAAAGTGAACAAGATCCATAAAACACTACAATTCAAGCAGAGCAATATATTTGAACCATATATCATGATGAACATTGAGCGTCGTAGAGCAGCACAAACAGAGTTTATGGAGAGCTTGATGAAGCTCTCTATAAATAGTATCTTTGGAAGAAGTCTTCTTAATCCTTCTCGTTTCAGGAACATTAAGGTAGCCTTTAGTCTAGAGGAAGTTGAGCGGTATAGCAGTTCAAATGACTGTGTTCATTTCGAAATTCTCTCTGAGGATTGTGTGCTGTACGAATTGAAAAAAAGAACTATCAAATATAACTTCCCATTGCAGATTTGATTCTGCGTACTCGAGCACTCGAAGTTATGTCATGTATGAGTTACTCTATTGTACTCTACAGAGCAAGCTCTCCCGTACAGTCATTCCGACGTACACGGACACTGATGGTTTTATCCTAGAGTTCATGACTGACGATTATGAAGGTGAACTTAAGAAAATTGCAGACGAACATCTGGACCTGTCATCATATCCTGGAGATCATGCATTGTACAGTGACAAAAATAAGGGTAGGTTGTTTAGATTCAAGTGTGAGACTGGTGGTCGTATAATTGAGGAGGTAGTTGCTCTAAAGGCTAAAATGTATTCGGTAAAGTTGGTTGGTGATGATCAAATAGCTAGAGCGGAAGGAGTGAAGAAGGACACACTTCGCAAGTATTTGCTTCATGATGTGTACAAAAATGTGTTGTTCAATAGTGAAAAGGTATCTCATGCATAGGTGGGCATTTTCCTGCGGCCTTACTCATGCTCACCTCACGAAGCACGGACTTTATCAGCCTCTCTCACCTCACCAAATTTTCCTCACCAGTAACTTGACCTCAGTCGCCCTCACCCTCACATTCCATTTCAAATGTTTCCCTCAAGAACCTCACTTTGGGGCATCGGGATTCCGAAAGGCCTCACCATCCTCATCCTCACATGCCTTCACCTCATGAGGTTATTCACGACTCTCATGGCCTCACGTATCTTCACCTCATGAGGGTCCTCATCCTCACTTGTCCTCATCTCATGAGGGCTCTCATGGCCTCAGGAGTCCTCATCCTCACGTGCCCTCACCTCATGAGGGCCCCCATGTCCTCACGGCGCCTCACGTACTTTCGCCTAATGAGGACCCACATAGCCTCACGTATCCTCATCATCACGTGCCCTCACCTCATGAGGGCCCTCATGGCCTCACGTACCTTCACCTCATGAGGACCCACATGGCCTCATGTGTCTTCAAGTCACTAGGAGACATGTGAGCCTCAAAAGAACTTTCCGTCATGTTCACATGAAATGTCGGTATTTATCAACTGTGTCGGTAGTTGGTACTAATGATACTGCGCGGCATTATACTGTTTACAGGGTTTCGTGCTGTGCTTGGATAAATGTGCTGACAGTGAGGTTTAACGTTTGTGTTTGGCATCAGTAAAGTGGAGCCCGAAATACTACAGTGCAGATGTACCGTTACGGAAATGAAATGATGGAGTGGTGGCGGGGAATAGTGCTTGAAGAGATCCTGTACTCGATTCTCAGAACCGTATGACGCTACTGCCAGAATCGGAGGATACGCTCACAGCTGAAGTGTTTGGGCACAACGATGGTACTTAATCGCACCTGCAATCAGGTCGTGCCTTTTTGTTGTTGTTTTTCCTTCTCCTTCTTTTTATTTCAAAGGCGCGCTACAGTCACGCCGATTCCAGTTTTCCTGGCTTCGTTTTGAGGAGACAAACAAAGATTTTGAAAATTCTTACAACTCCATGATGAAAAACCCGAGACTGGAGAAAAGACGAAAACAGACGACGCACACAAACACTCAATTTCAACGTCTGTTTTTCGTCTCTTCCCCAGTCTCGGGTTTTTCATCGTAGATCTTTTTTATTGTTATTTGTTTGTTCTGGTTTGTTAGTACCTTCCTTAGTGCTTCCTTCATTATTGCTGCCGCGCAGACTTTGGGGAGCCCGGTAAAGGCTGCTTTATATTGAGCCTTAAACTGTTAAGAACGAGAGATGTCAAAATAAAAAGAAAGCCTCGTTACATTCTCAGCAGTGGTAACATTTGTTTAAAAAGAAAATACAAAAACACCGCATATGGCACCTTTGGCACGACACAGCACGCGTGTGTCCAGTTGCAATCATTCGAAATTAGCGGGGGAAAGCAGCTGCACACGATTTCGAAAACGCGGTGAAGGGCCTCTCCAAACGAGTCCACAAGAGGTAGTGTGGCGCTCAAAACACGACTTCGAAATCATGTTCCCTATTCTTGGGGTTTTATCTTATGCAACAACATAACGTGACCGCCTAAGAGAGTCATGACTTATCTGTAAGGTCACTCATGAAAAAGTCGCATGCCCCTTTGAAGTGAGATCCTTCATGGTAGCCTTCGTACGGAGTGGTCCACCAACCCTGACAGAAATTCATAGTAAAAAACGTAGGCCCTGGAGAGACATGCGGTGAAGGGATTTTTTTTTCTGCCAGTAACTTTTGTCACATGTTTGTAATATTTTTATTTCATTTCAATTGACGGAAAGTTAATTTCTTGAATTGTACTTCGAAATTTCCCAAGGCAATCGAACATATTCTTTGCGGAAATGGGTTCCCCGTCGTCATTTTACTCAGTATAGCGCATAAGCCCACTCATAATGCAATTGCAATTGCCGAAATAAATTAGCCGAAAATCGTGGAAATGAGAGCCCTTGGCACCGCCTTTTTTGGCGGTTCTAAGTTTGAACGCAAAGCTACGAAGAAAGGAGGTTACATTGACACGCTACACGAGGGGAAAGGGTTACAAACCCAACCCACAGAAGAGTTCGGCTGCCAGGTATCAGCTTTGCCCACGTCAGTTTCAGTGTCGCGCTGTTTTTCCTTTATTCGTGTTTTGCTCAGTGTGTTTGTTTGCTTTTGGGTGCGTACGCGGCAGTTTTCACTATGACCGCTGATAGCGGTCTCGTAGTTTTTCTGCACCACCTTATTGTCATGAACCTGTGTATGTGTGTGAGAGAGAGAGTTGTATGCACCGAACGCCTGTCAGCTCTCTTCTTTTTTCAATTCTTTTTTTTCAACATGCTTCGGATTTCTTCACATTCAACACACTTCCTGTTTACTTTGATTAGGTTATCATTAGCGTAAAAGCGTTCGAAGCGTTCGCCATCTGCTGCAACGCAGAGGTGCGCTCTCCGAATTGAATCGTCCACGGCCCTTTTTATTTCGGATCTGGAAAGCGACAAGCTGAAAGCAGTGATTTTCCACTGCTGGTCAGCCGGCGATCATTGTTCGCTTTTGTATACTTCGTCTTTGATGCGACCCCGCAGGTCAAAGTCCATCGGCGTTAAGTCAGAAGACCTGGTGGGCCATGACACTGGACCAAATCGGCCAGCCCACTTCTTCCGGAACATGTGACGGAGCAACTGTACTGCACGCCGCGCGCTGTGGGGTGGATCCCTATCGTGCTGAAACCGCACGCGGGTCTGTTCAGCAAGAGGCAGGTCATCAATAAAGCTAAACACGGCATCTAAAATTTCGCTACAGTAGCGGTTGGCATGCAGGGGTCCCGTGAAAAAGATTGGCCAAATAATGGCTCCGTTATAAATCCCGGCTCATACATTCAATCCCCACTCGTACTGATGCTTGCAGTCCCGTAGCCAGTGTGGGTTTGTTTGGCTCCAATAATGCCCGTTGCGGCGATTCACTTGAGCGCTATGGCAGAAGTGGGCCTCATCAGCCCAAATGGCCCTGTTCACAAAGTTTCTGCTTTCCTGGGTCCGACATGAGATCCAGTTGCAGAAATCCAGCCGTTTCTGGTTGTTGCCCGGCTGGAAATGTTGACGAAAGCTCACGTGGAACGGGTGGAGTTTGTGCTTGTGTAGTATCCTCAGCACACTTGACTTTGATGTCTGTACTCACTTTGCCAGAGTGCGCAGACTTTACGTGGAGATCATCTCCCACTTCTTTCAGGGCCTGGTCTGTTTGTGTCGACTCACTGGCAGAGATTGGGTGTGACCGGCTCTGGGTACCGGAATGGAACCTTCCTGTTGTGGGCAATCTCACAAATACACGCCTTATGGTACAAGAGCTCACCACCCTAGTTCCTGGAAGCATTTCACTGTATTTGGGGACTGCTCTGTCAACAGTCCATACCTGCAGCCCCCAGAGCAATGATCATCCTTGTTTTTTCTTTGTTGAAATACACGGTGCTTGCCACCGCTGCCGTTTACTTGTTCGCTGCATTCACTGAGACCAGAGTGCAAAACGGTCCAAAAATGTATTTCCTTTCCTACCTGTCAACACGCCGGGTGACCTCATTTTTGTTAAGATAGCTCTGATTACGGCACTCACCGCGCGTGTTTGTTCCGTGGGTAAGGTTCGTAACCCTTTCCCCCCCTCGTGTGGCGTGTCAATGTAACCTCCTTTCTTTGCAGTTTTGCGCTCTAACTTAGAGCCGTCAAAAAAGAGGCGGAGCCAAGGGCTCATCTTTACGGATTTTCGGCGAATTTATTTCGGCAATTTCCATTGCATTACAAGTGGGATAATGTGCTATACTGAGAAAAATGACCAAGGGGAACCCATTTCCGCAACGAAAATGTCAGGTTGCCTTCGAAAATTTCGGAGCTCAATTCAAGAAATAAACTTTCCGTCAATTAAAATGAAATAAAAATATTACAAATATGTGGCAAAAGTTATTGTCAGAAAAAAATCCCTTGACCGCATATCTCTCCGGGGCCAACGTTTTTTACTATGAATTTCTATCATGGTTGGTGGACCACCCTGTATATGGAGGAATGAAACCTAAGGACGGAACATGGCGATCCTCGAAGATCTTCGAATTTCTATTGGCCCTTCGCGCAGAGTGATGTAATCTGCCGCACACCTTCTCCAAGCGAGGGGATACAGTACCTTCCCCTTCATCCGTGAGGCTCTTCACGAATGGGCCCATGACCTCATCCGTGAGGTTCCTCACGAAAGGCCTCACGGCCCCATCCGTGAGGTTCCTCACAACGGGCCTTACGGCCTCAACCGTGAGGTTCCTCACAAAGGGCCTCACGGCCTCATCGGTGAGGTTCCTCACAAAGGGTCCTCACGGCCTCGTCGATGAGGCTCCTCATAAAGGGCCTCACGGCCTCATCGATGAGGCTCCTCACAAAGGGCCTCACGGCCTCATCTGTGAGCCTCCTCACAGAATACGTTGTACCCTCACGTATTGATGGCCTCACGACGACTGGCCTCATGAGGGCCCTCACGGTGGACCTCATGAGGGACAATGGCTCACGACTGTCCTCATGATGAACTTGATGAACAGCGTGGTCTGGCCTCAGGAATGGCCAAGAAAGAGCATGACAGGTGACTGGGTTACTTAGGTGCGTGTCCCAAACTCCGTCCTGTCCCATTCGGTGCTAGCGTGTTACTCTGAGGAAGGGATGTCCAGTAAAGAGTGTGACAGGTGACTAGGTTATTTAGGTGCGTGTCTCAAAGTCCGTCCTGTCCCATTCGGTGCTAGCGTGTTACTCTAAGGAAGGAATTGCCAAGAAAGAGCGTGACAGGTGACTGGGTTACCTAGGTGCGTGTCCCAAACTCCGTCCTGTCCCATTCGCTGCTAGCGTGTCACTCTGAGGAAGGGATGCCCAGGAAAGAATGTGACAGGTGACTAGGTAATTAAGGTGCGTGTCTCAAAGTCTGTCCTGTCCCATTCGGTGCTAGCGTGTTACTCTGAGGAAGGGATGCCCAGGAAAGAGTGTGACTGGTGACTGGGTTATTTAGGTGCGTGTCCCAAACTCCGTCCTGTCCCATTCGCTGCTAGCGTGTCACTCTGAGGAAGGGATGCCCAGGAAAGAGTGTGACAGGTGACTGGGTTACTTAGGTGCGTGTCCCAAACTCCGTCCTGTGCCATTCGCTGCTAGCGTGTCACTCTGAGGAAGGGATGCCCAGGAAAGAGTGTGACAACTGACTAGGTTATTTAGGTTTCCTCCTTTCCCGGTCGTTTCCCCCTCCCCGCGTGCTCCTGCTTCCCCTCTCCCTCGGCGAGGGCTTGTATGCCAGGCTTGGAGGGCAGGCTTGCAGTGAACATAATTTGTTTCAAAGGGGATTGAAGACTTTATTCCGGCAAAGTTGAGAAATTTGGCAGTGATACAGTGACTATTGACTAGGCTTGCAAACTATGCAAAATACTCTGTTCCCAGAGAAATGACTCAGAGAAAATAAAAATGAATAACAACCACACACAGTCAAAATATCACAGATTGCACAAAACGGCGCGGCTCGACACCGCTGCTGCGAAACTATTTGCAAGCTTGAAACTGGCTACGAAACAAGTTTCGCTGGGATGTAGACCTGTTCCTCAGGGCATATGTTTGCATATGCATGTTTGTTCCTCAGGGCATATGATCACCATATTTCAGCGACTCTATATCTCTTTGTGGGGCTGTTGATATGGCAGTTGTCACCCGTTGTGCAGCGTTTCCTCAATGCTTCCCATCGTTCCTTTTTGCGTCTTGCTACGTGGACATATCAAGCTGCGATCAAGCCACTCGCCGTGGACGACCTGAAACACGGGCTTGCTGTAGCTACACGCTCTCAGAGGAAAAGGAGTATCGTCGGAGTAACTTTCCACTCTTACTCCATTTTCGACCGTCCGCTCTGTCGCTTACTCACCCTTTCTTCCTGCACTCGCCGTGTAACTCCATCACTCCAAACAGGTGCTCCCTCTTGCCGTCCGAGTTCTAATCAACAAAGTGATGTATGACATCACCCTTCTCCTCGTACAGCTACTTTGGAGTTATAAACTTGTGTGCTTCAGTGGAGCCATACATATTTGCCATCATTTTTGTTAAATATTCTATGCTATGGTTTTGCATTAAAGGGCTATGAACTACACCCAGCTAGCCCACCGACGGTGCCGGCTCTAAACGGCGATTTTAGCTTGCTGGCTGTGCCAGCTTTTGTATAGATGGATCTTATTGGTACGCATCTTCACCACATATAGCACGCTGCTAGCCAACCATCATCCCCAAGAACAACGTTCTCGCTCCTGATTTGTTGATAACGGGGGCGGGAGACCATTATGTACCCATTGTGTGGGGCATCATGGCTATGTAGAGCAGAACGTTATGTGCACCCCTGCGTTAGTATCTGACTGGGTGCTGCAATTCTTCAGATGACCAATGGATGGTGGTATCTGAATGGCGGTGCGTCTTTGCAATAACGCTGCGCACGTTATGAAGGGGAAGTATTGAACAATAAATTGTAAATAGAATTACGAAGCGTAGAAGAACAATATTACACCTATTACACCCGTAAGTAAATATATGCAGATAGGAGTTCTTACCTCCTTTAAGACTTTCAATTGGTGAAGTTCTCACCCTTACCTGAGGACATACCTTGACACGTGAGCTTCTGACACACTAATTACGTCGAATACTTATACTGAAAAAAACGACGATAAAACCAGAGACACGGAACAGAAAAAGACAACACTACACGTTATACTACCCGCACTACCCGCTGTGATGAGTGCGCCGTAGGCGTTGTGTATTATATTCCTTTTGCACGTGGTTTTTTGCTACGTAGAACAGTCTGGTAGATGTTTAAACATTAGCCTCTTAGAGCATAAAAGGAATGCAGACAGCCTTTCAGGAAATTCAGAATTGGTTGAACACTTGAAAGAATGTCACAAGTGTTTCCCGCTTTTCCAAGAGACAAGTGTATTGAAAAAGGTGCGTGACCCGTTTGGGCGACTCTTAGCTGAGTACAAAGAGTCACGAGGCAATTGCGTTAGTGTTCCCTCTGTTTCCCCCTTTCCACCAATTAGGAGGTTAATGGGAGTATAGGCTGTCATTAAATGGGTTGCTGTGTTTGAGAACGTGTAGTGTTGTCTTTTTCTGTTCCGTGTCTCTGGTTTTATCGTCGTTTTACAATGTACCAGCTCGCCTGCACCCTTGCACTTCTACCACTTATCCTGGAGCTTACAGCGTTCGATTGCGCTTCCTAGTGAAGGCTGCTGAGGTGTTTTTGTTGTTGTTGTTGCTTTGTGGTGAGTAGTTCCGTGGGAGTACCTGTCAATACTTGTAAAATGCATCGCGTCCCATGCCTCTTGTGCACTAACATAACACTCCCCTTCTTCTTTCACGCACAACGTTCGCACTGCGATGAGTTGTTCGGATATATGCCCAAAGAGATCTGACGGCACCGTTTTTTCTCAGAGTGCAAGTGGCTGTACCTGGGGCTCGTCCCGCGAGCTATGGCCGCCGAAGCACGGTCGTGATTAGCCCAATCATATTTGTGACGTCACGTCGTTCAAGCGATCGGGCTTCGTCTGTAGGTTGTGTTGCCCAGCGTATTGCCCAGGTGGTGTATCTTGGTGATCGGACTGCTACACTCCGTTGATAGAAATTTTGGCATCGGACAGTGTAGAGTTGTCCAGTGATTTCCAGATCGAAGTACATTCGACTGGGAACTACACGTCGGTGCCCAAGTGCAAGTTTTTATATTTTATTTAACAATAATGCCTGCCAAGGCATAAACGTGCAACGTTTCACTAAGTCGCATATATAGCATCTAATCCATCGCAAAAAGACTGCGACGACTGGGCATATATCACAGTGTTTGGAAGAGCATTCCATTCAATAGCGGTGCGGTGAACGAAAGAATACTTATAACAATTCACCCTCGGTCGAAGAGTGCCTACATACAGGTAATGACGAATAATTCTGCTCTGGTGAATGGAACCCAGCAAAAATAAATTTCGATAATCAATTTTCATTTCGGCAGCTAAAATCTGAAAAAGCAGCTTCAGTCTATGCAATTTCCGACGGTGTGCCAACGGCTCGATATTAGGCTGCTTGTATAGAGCAGTAACAGATGATCGCATATCGTATGAGCCACAGATAACGTGAAGGACGAGCCTCAGCACGCGTTCAAACTTCGTTATGTTGGACACTGTGTAGGGTCCCAGACCACGCCAGCATACTCAAGGATGGGGCGAACGAGTGATTGGTACGCTGCTTATTTTCTCGTTGGTTACTGTGTTACATGAAGCGTCTAAGGTACCAGAGATGCTTACATGCTCTTCTCTTGATATGATCTACATCGTTATTTCAACGTAGGTCTGAAGATATTATAACTCTCGTGCTCTTCCTACTCATCCTTCCGTGACGTGTGGTTACATTCATCCTACGACGCATAATCACAGCCTTCGAGACTAAATAAATAAAGGCTGACCGCCCTGTTGAAAAATGTCATAAGCTCTCATATATGAGAAATTATGAGCACTGTGAGAAAAGGAATGAGCACTGTGAGCATGGCTATGAGCGCTGTGAGCAGCGTTATGAGCACTGTGAGCAAGTCAATGAGCGAGAGGAAAGGGGGATCGCGGGGATATGTGCACAGCAGTGAGCGTTATGAGCAGTTATGAGCAAACGAATGAGCGCTGTGAGATGTGCAATGAGCGGAACGTGAAATCACATTGACCGTGTGAGCTGTGTGAGCAGCTGATGAGCAGGGTGAAAATGATATCATAGGACAAAAAAGAGCTCTCTCCGACTTATGTTGTAACGAAAAAGACCGATGTTATGCGGATGCTGGGACATTTCTAGCCTCCAGGTTCTTTTTCTTTTTTTCAATAGTAAGCCAACTATTGTAGTTGATGAATTTTGGGCGATAAAATTACTGGCTTCAAACTGGTCGCTTGAGAATTGCGATGCCGGTGTTGTTCCACTTGTAACATAGAGTTCATTTCTTCTTCCCAGTCATAACTAGGGCCTGGCTTCTTTGGGTTTAAAACGTAGCCGCCCAATATTTACCCCCGAACGAAATTCACAACGTGTTGAACACGAATTTACCCAAAAACTAGTTCCAAAACCAACCGCGTAAAATTGCCTTTCCGCAGTCGTATGTTACGCAAATCACTGAAAATTTTGAAATGAAATACCAAAATCGAGGGAAGACGAGAAATTTGTGGTGTTACTGTTCAAAAAGATGCATAACAGAGCGATCCTGTGACTTTCGCTGGCCATCGGCGTTCCTCAAGGCGGCTTCACCGGACGTTTACTTTATGACAACGCGTACATGCACATTGTTTGTTTTCTTGCAAACGGAATACTTCAACAGACTCAAAAAGGAGTGTGTCAGATGTGCTCAATACATGAAAACTCTGCTCATTGCAAATTGAATTCCTGGTTCTGTTTTGATGTAACTGCTCGTTTGTTCATCATACTTTTTGTACAGCTTCTGTGCAGAAAGTTTGCAGAAATTACAACTGTTAGAACATGTCTCCCTGGAAGAATATACTTCTCTTGATATCACGAGAGTGAGGAATCTGCAGCCATCCCATAAAGAAACACTGTTTCAGGATAAACCTGGCTGCTCCTGGCGAAACTGCACATTACCTTGGCACCTCAAGGCAATGACATAATAATTTTTAACAAAATACATGCTTGATCCCTACTTCTGAGACTCTGGAACGGTACAATTCATTCTACAAAAAGGCTGGTTTCTCTCTGAATTCAGCCCTTTGGCAGTTTTTCCGCATTCATTTGCATGAATTTTCGACATAAAGTTATTGACCTTATTTTTACCACTGAATTTCCAAAATAAAACACAAAATCTTCAGGGGCGTAATGTTGAGGTGGACATAACGTTCGCAATCGGTATTTTTCAACCTTTGCACGCTCTAAGCTGCGCGCGCGTTGGCTGCCATCCGGCGCATAACGTTCGGTGCGGAATAACGAAAAGTTCAACATCGGGCTCCTGGGCCCAAACATGATAGAATACACAAATTTACTAAATTATTTCAATTGTATCAGGAGTATGTTAAGCTATGTCAAATTGTGTTCAAACTTGTTGTCTGTCATGTAGTCAGTTACGCACAGAAAGGAAATGCCCCACTTTACCACAATCAAGCATGAAGCAGTGTACATGAATTTGGTCAAACGTTTTGCATAATAGTGTTGTTCAGCAGCTGAATTACGTTTGTGATATACCACATACACTATATACCACAGCAGTTACATGTACAGCTGTAGCTGCTTTAATAAGATTTCACACACACAATACACTCTATCATTGTCTGTTGTTGCATGCCTATTACTGCACCAGTCATTTAGGAGGCATTCAGTCTCGCTCATAAAGATTAGGCAAGTCAAACACATAACTAGACCCTTCTTGCTAAAAGTCTACGAAGAGACACACTTGTGCTATTTCATCTGGTAGTACTGGCCGTAACGTCAACAACGGTGACACAAAGCACTTTTTCATGTGCCTTGGATAGTGAAGCTCAGTTTCTTCTGTTATGATTTCTTTGCACAAGAGCAATACCTTTTCACAACCAGAAACCTGAACAGCAAGTACCCTCTCAATTCTGACATAGTCACCATGCTTAGTGGCACACACACTACTATCCGACTTCTGCAGCCTCATGTGTGCTTTGCTGTTCAACACTGTACCATGCAGCACAAACCGGAAATATTCAAGTGCAGATGCAGGACAGCTACCACATGCAATGCTGAGGGCACGGGCTTCATCTGATGTGAACCAGTTTACATGCTTTGGAGCACCTACGAAAGAAGCATCTTGAAAGGTCAAGTGATTGTTCAGTCTCTTGTGCCCAATCAGCAGATTGCACAACTCTGTTGCACTCCTTGACAGTGGTATAGAAAGAAGCAGTGTGCTGAGTTCCTGCTGAAGCACAATCTTCTCCAAAATCTGTGCTGGGACCCCTTTTGCAGCCTTCACCATCTTGACAATGTTGCCGTTTCCAGTTTCAAATGAAAATGCAGAGTGCGCCCAGAGTGGGCCGAGGTCTCTTGCGGTGTCCGCCAAATGGAGCAGCTGGTGCATGTTGAAAGTCATAGCAGTGACATCATACAGTTGCTCCCCTCTGCTCACAAACTTCTTCAAGAGTTCACCTGAAAAAAGACGCAAACACAGGAATGCATAAGAGACACACATTATGATTTTCTTTTTTTTTTGCTTTTAACAGCAAGTGCATGATCATGCTTCCACTGCACTTGTGGTAACTAATGGGCACAACAAAGCACGCAGAGGAAATGACAGGTCAGGAGCGTGGCTAACAGTTCCGTTTGTGTCCGTGTCATGCCGCTACATGTGTCACTTTGGTGCTGAAGACCCACCCCCGAACGAAGGTATCCTGAAGCGCTCATCTGTAAACTGCTCAGCGAATGCACAGATTGATACTTCAAGGTGTCTGCCATTATATGCCTGCTACAACCACCATCTCGCACCAGTGTGTGTGGAAACATGCTGTGTGCCGAGCACTAGTGGTACAGGGAGACAAGATTTTGGAGTCGAGCGCAGCTTCTGATAATTCAATCTTCAACTTGGAACAAAAATCTGTTGTGCCATTAATTTTGAATTAATGGGATTGTACTGTATGTAAAGGACAACAAAATAGCAGAGCATCCGATGTGTATATGCATCCAATGTAAATATCAGCATGAGATATGGGGGCATTGTACTGCCCACAAGTGGTCTGCACTTGACATTTACTGCCAGTCTTACCAGTGCTTATATCCCAGCAAACCACGAACGTCTAAGGGACGTCTAGAGGATGGTACACCGTGGATATTTTGGATATCTAGTAGACATCCGGATATGTCCAGCTAACGCGGAATGGATGTACTATGGATCGTCAGAAGCTCATCCATAACTGTATACATGGATATCTTCTGGATGTAACAGCTGGACATTTGCACATCCAATGGACGTGCTTGTGAGGCATTGCGACGTCTAATATACGTCCTATCGATGTTCCTACTGGATTAACGGCAATATATAGACCAGATTGCAAATGTACTTTTTCTGCGATTTTGTGTGCATGAACAGCGGAAATGACGTAGCCGTGGCCGTACCCCATCCGACACGGCTTGGGCATTTCTCAGTAGCTTCTATTGGCGTACTGGATGGAACATATACTAAAGTACCAAGTTGCGGGATGTTTGTTAAGTGTAGTGGGGCCGAAAACGTTTGTAGCGGTGACGAGGAAGTGATTCTGTAATTAATTCGTACGTCTGCAATGAGTCAAACTGCCCGCTAACATTTCTGATATTCCTTCCCGACAAATATTCTGTTTGTGATTCAGGCTATTGTCTATGATGAGGTTACCTACTGAGTGGAGCTGTTAAACTGACAGGTTTCCTGTGTTGGTGGAAGAGTGCTACGTAGATACTTTGCAGAGAGCAGGACGCGAACAAATGGAAAAACTTGCTTTTACTTGTTCACCAATTTCTCACGTCCTCGCAAGATAGATTCGCTTTCTGCTAGCGCTATACGTAAAAATTACTATCGAATTGACAATCGAAACAACGTTTCGTAAACGTATGTCTATATTATCGTATGTTAATCCGGTAGGAACATCGATTGGACGTATATTAGACGTCGCAATGCCTCACAAGCACGTACGTCCACCGAATGTGACAAATGTCCCGCTGTTACATCCAGAGGATATCCATTTATACAGTTATGGATGAGCTTCCGACGATCCATAGTACATCCATTCCACGTTAGCTGGACATATCCGGATGTCTACTAGACATCCCAAATGTCTTAGACGTTTGGATCTTTCTGGTATGTCTAACAGACGTTTGTGGTTTACTGGGATGGTGAAGCGTGAAATGGGGTTAACCAATATTTGAAATGAAGTGATTGGCCCGTTATTTACCACCACCATGTAAAAAAAAATGAAACCATAAGGGTCAAACTGTTGGCTGTGAACCACCGAGCTTTATACTCCAGCAAAAAGCACCACTGCGTCAGCGGTTTAAGCACCTACCAGCACAAGTAAGCAGGGAGGTATCAAGTGCTGATGAAAGCAGCATGGCGGATGCCTCAGAGAGGTATCTGAGGTGCTTCCAATATGGTGCTGGTAGGAGTCCCTCAGTGCAGGGAAGGCAGTAAAACAACAACCAGTGTCGCCATTCACTGGCCTTCCAATCTGCTCTGTCCCGTATGTGGCGTGGTAGCCGTGTGAAAATGTGAGATGGACGAATGCTCATTAATCTGTTTTCTATAATGGAAGCAGTTGTAGGGTCACCTGCGAGAAAAGGAGAAAAAGGAGTTACAGAAGTCAAACTCCTTTGTTACAATTCCATGAAACTGCCAAAAATTTTTATAAACATTACTTCGTCAGAAACGATGTTTCAAATAGACAATGCCATGTTACACTGCGCAGGTTTCCTGCAACACATACATACCTATATAGTACTCATGTCCGAGCTTGCTGATCAGAACAGTACAGTCAATCAGCTGTCTTGTGACTCCTAGTAGAAGGCAGTGCATGTATTCCACACTTTGTCCACGGACCATGTCGAAGTGTGGCAGGTTAAGTAGTGCTGACGGTCCTTTAACTCCGTTCACTTGAACGCCATACTGGGCTGCCCACTCCATATCCCTCACCAGCATCTCGTGAGTTCTTTCTGTCTCTGGAAGTCCAGAGCAGGGAAACCTTGTTGCACCTGTAAAGAGCACATGAAAATAAATTACATAGGTCATCATTAGCATCTAATACCTTCATGCTAATGTTTGCTTCCCAAAATAACCATATGAATTCTCTAGGTAGAATTGGTAAGATCACAAAGGTAGAAATAGAAAGGCACAGAAGCACACTTACCACTCACACGTTCGCCTCGGATGAGGCATCTCGAGCAAGAAAAGTAGCCAGTGTATGAGTTATGATTCTGGATGGCAGCTCTTGCAGGAGCATCCACTGATGAACACAGTACAACCACCTTGGAATCAATTTGCTCATTATTAGAGCTCCACGAGACAGTTTGGATGCTGGAGACAGCCGTCACAATCTCATGAACAAATAGTGCCATATTTGGGTGTGTTCTCCCAAACCAAAGTCCGCCAATCATAACATTGTGAAAACGATCCTTTGGAGGAAGTTCGTTTACCACAAACTGTATTGGCCACACTGATACTTTTGAGCTTTTGAAAAGTGGACTGCCGTCGGTGTTTATTGTCAGTGTCAGGTCAGTGGCTCTGAGCACCATTCTTGCTGCCAAACTCTTGTATAGCTGGCCGTCTGTGATGTCTCTGATCGTATTACTGTCGTCAGTCTGATAACGTGTCATAAGAGTATCGTAAACTTTGCTGGCATTCTTGCGAAGAAGGAATTGCAGTTGCTTCTCGATATCGGCGATGCAGAAAAAGGAACCATCCTGCTGGAGCTCAGACAAGGAAGTGTTTCTGCCACACACTGGACACTGTATGCTTATATCACTGGATGTGAAGTCTAGTGAGGATGTGCAATTTTTGCAGTAATAAAACTGCTTCGCAAACTTTTTTGCACGTTTTGACCACAGTTTCCGCAAAAGGTCATTGCTTTGTGGAACAGCATCTGTTGAACCCAAGAGAGCATTTATCAGCTTGAGAAGATCGTCCACTGCTGTCCAAGAGAGGTTATGCAACACAACGTAAGACATTATCATCACAACTGCTTCGCTTTTTAGAGTCGTAGAATTCGGCAAGGTTTGCTCCCAAATTCTCCGCGAACGTCGGAAACAAGGTCGTCGTCTTCGAGCAATGAGCTAGTTCTGCTTCCGCTGTCATCACTCTGTCCATTGGCCTCTGCAGTTTGTGTTTGAAAATCTCCTTCGTCTACTTCCTATTCTCCGCCACTAGACATATCGCTGTAGTGAATCTCCTGTTCGCATCCATCGAACTGCCATCGTTGCCATATTCTGAACCGCGCGACACGACAGGAGTAGCACAAGATATACGTTCACAGTTCTCACGCGCAGAAACTTCATCAATCTGGGCATGTACGCCGATATGGCGCTCTAAACTTCGCTCTTCGCACTCGCGGTCATCGGTCTGAGCGTTGCAGTCTTCCGAGTTGTCGGACGTGTTTGTGCTGTCCCCAGCTTCATGAGGTGTATCATGACTAGCATCATATTCGCTCTCATCCACAGCATCTTCAACTCGATGAACATGTCCGTCGGCTCCGCTGCCACTACTTCCACCCGATCCAATTCCCGAGATGTTCGGCTGCTGTTCACACTTTTTCCTGTAGTGCCTTGTGGACGCAGGAACGTCGAAAAACGCGCCTGGTGAGAGATACTGCTTTCTACGTTCCTTGCAGCGGCCACTCATTTCACAAAAGAAAGCATAAAATGATTAACTCTATTCACGATTTGAAGAATATGTCAAATGCGTTTCCACCTTTCCGACGTCTACTTACGGCGTATACACATTACCCCCTCAGTGGCTTTGTGACCGCCGTAATAGGATAATAGCGCCGTTCCCGTACATTGTAACTATACAAATTGTAGTTGTAAAAAAAAACATATTTGTTGCTTGTATTTGGTAATATACAGTAATCTACCAGAGTTCGGGCATAGGTTGGGGGCGTTGGGGGCTTTCATGGTTCAGATTTTCGGTCTCGATGTTGGCTACTAAGCGCGCTTTGCGGCCTTTCCAAGCCAAGCCGTATCTGCCACCCACACAACCCTACCAAACGTACAGGTACAGCTCCGCCATCATCGTTGTTACAGTGTTTGTCTCGGTTTTGAACGTTTTTATATCGTCGTGAGCGTGCTTACCGGACCTTTTGCCATCACGTCATGTTGGCATACGTGAAGTACTCAGACGGTGAAGTCGGCATTATGCCTTCATTCATGATTAAGGACTTCGCTCCGAAACATGTGAAAGACTTTAAGAAAGGAGAAGTGAGAAAGGCGTTTTGGTATAGAAAGTGCGACGGGGAGATGCAAGGCTTTTACAACGGAGAAGTGAAGGCCCTTGGAGGTAAGTTTCTGCCTTTATTATTTCTCCCTATCAGCTTACTGGGCAGTTAATGAATTGGTGTCATAAAAAGCACTGGGTCTATCGTGTGTGTGCTGTCTGTTGTGGAACCACGTGAGCGCTAACAGAAACATTAGCTTGTCACCCGTTCGGTGTAATGAGAGCCTGTGGTAGAAGTACTGCAACGTCATGTTTCTGCTTGCGAATCGTACAAGGTTCGACTCTTTTGGGCATTGCAAATTATGCTGTTGTGGGTCTGGTGGCGGGCCTTCGACTTTGGCATGACTGATACGTCTTTTCTTTGGTATCTGCCATGGAAATTGGGGAGGGAGGGACTAACGAATGGGTCGTCGTTTTTATTCAATTCCGGTGCATGTGTAGCGTTGCTGTTTATTGTTTTTCTTTTCGTTTCGTTGTTTCGCAGAAAGCATGGGTGCTCTTCTGCAAGAGCTAGGTCACCGGCGACTCTCTGTACCTGGAAACGACATCATATTTGACGAAGATGACATTGACCAGCAGTTGATTGCGGTGGGTAGAACACTAGTGCCTTCTTCGTGATGTTTCTCATTTTCAGCTTCAGCTAATGATGACATGACATATCGTCATGCCTTTGAGCGGGTCACATGTTACTCCGTCACAATATTTTTCAGGCGCATTTTGTATCTGTTGGTTTTCAATTTTCCAGGGTATATCTGGAAGCCAGGCCCCTGCTTCGAAAAAGGCAATGGAAAAGAACGTGAGGACAGCAAAAAATATCCAGTTAAAGACTATACTGGGGAAAAGGAAGCAACCTTATGACAGCAACGTTGCTTCGCAAGCAGAGCTTGTCAAGTCCTTGCAAGAGGAAAACCAACGACTGAAAGCAGAACTGGAGGCCTGCAAGGGGAGGTTGTATGAAGAAGAACAGGAAAAGAAGAGGTATGCTGACATGACGTACCAGCTAACGCAGACCCTCATGGAGAAAATCGCTAATGCTGCTTGTGAAAAAAAAAAAAAAAAAACTTAATTGCATGAGAATCCTGACTTTGATGCACTCCCCTCTTGGTCTTGCCTCCTTCCCTGTGAGTTACCCCTGTCAGAAGAATTTTGACCGTGGCATACCATTAACGGCAAAAGCAGGGGTTTGAACCAGTGGTGAACCGCTGAACTGCCGATGCAGTTACCACATCGGCAGCATGATCTTTCCACTCTGTTGCTGTTCGCCTACAGTACTGGTCCTTTCCATGCTTTTTGCATCTCCATCTATCGGTACTAAAAACACGAATTGATAATGCAGGTCGTAATTAAGCCCCACAGTTAATATGCCGAATTCACTGTGGATTAGTGATGGTGTAAATTACATAGTTGTAGCACACGCACTTGGAATTCATTTGCCGCAAATATCAGCATCAAGCATCCATCCCATAGGGTGCAAAAGAGAAGAAAAATTTCGAAAAGAGAAGATGTAGATGCGCACAACTGACTTCATTTGGTATTTGGCTTGATACAGTTGCTGACTGATAATTCGGACTTCCAGGAGCCACAAAATCTGTCCGAATTATCAAGCAGTCCGTACTTTTAGTTGATGGTCAAAATTCGCTTTCAAAACAAGATCTGTCAGTAACACTTGCAGTAGAATAAAAAAAACATATATTCCCATTTGCTTAGCAGTCGGGAAACACAAACTAATGGAGCGGTGTAGTCATGTGTAGTACTGTCAGTGCTGTGTCCAGAATACACACTTCTAAGCACATCAATGATCCCGCGAATAGCTCTGGTTGTTGTGCAAACTGGGACGTGAACGCCAAACTCATCTTGTCGTCACCACCAACCACCATCGTCTTTTGTTTCCGAACCGTATTCAGTACAACAATGCGCATAATGGCGATGACTGATGTTGCAGACTCTGAGAAACGTGAACCACTCAGGGCGCGTGCGGTATGACGTGCAGTTCGAATGTCTTCAGACTCGCAGGCGACCACGTGAGGGAGAGCCCACGTGACCAGAACTTTCGCTCCTTCTTTCAGCGGAAGTTCCGCTCACGTGGCCTCTCCTGGGATTTAATGACTTCCAAAACAACATGAAGCGATCGTGGAATGTTGATTTCTTACCCTCCGAGTGGGGCACATGCCACATTTCAGATGACTTGCTGTCCGGGAGGCGGAAAATTGCCAAAAGTAAGCATCTGGGACCGAAATTTGTCCAAAATACTCAGAGCAGTCAGTCCAAAAAATGGTTCGAATTATTGGAATTCAAAATACATTGGTTCTAAGAGGCTTCTGACGAAGACACAGCGTTCGTCCTAAATATTGGAAAGTCAAAATTTTTGGAATCCGAAAAATCGGTGGGCAACTGTATTCAACATTTTACTTGTAATGTTATGTTTGTATACTTCTTGTTTGTGATATTGGAATTGCTGAAGGCGGCTACAAATATTCAGCAATGCCGAGTGCTCCAGTAAACACAACTTGTAATTCGTTGTGAACTTCGTTCCTCCTGAGCCTGACGGTTCCAAGGGCACTCTGATATTTTGATTGTGCAAGCCCCTAAACTCGTTTGCACTGACAGCAGTTCAAACCGTTACTGGAACTGCGCTGAACCTGGACCGGACCCCAAAAATTACAGTTCCGACCCTGATTAATAGTGCAAATTGGAAAACATGAAAACAGGCAGTGTGGGAAATTAACAGCAGTCTTAATTTCACACATCCAGCATGCTTCTTCGTAGCATTGAGGGTCGTAATCTGTTGACAGTGATTGTGACTGCATTGTAGCGCAGAATGATAAGCTGTTGTGTAAAATAACATGTTGTTCCATACAAGTATGTAGGCATCTACATACGCTTTGGCCTCTTTTACTCTTAGATATGCTTGTAACAAGTAACCCTGTGCACCATCCTGCCCCTGCATTTTGTGGGGAGAAAACCCCCCCAATGGTCACAACCCAGCCCACACATGGCCCACCCCATGGTCATGCCTCTGTCAGCAGGTGTGACAGCGTTGCGCCGATGTCGTCAGTCCTTGGAGAGAACTATGAGGTATTTCGCAAGACGTGTAGCACTACTCCCTTGATGATGTTGTGACAAAAAATGTACAGTTGTAGACCAGTTACTCAGGCTTCTGGGAGCTACAGAATCACTCAAAAACCACAAACCAGCTCAGAAATCGTCGGTTTTCTTTGCTTTCATTTCAGACAGCTACATGCATGGAGCTTGACCAAGATGGTGACAGCATCCCCCTTTTCGCCACAATAGACAATGAGGCAAGTAGAGCTCCTTCAGTGCTTGCACCTGTTTCCCCTTTTTTGTTAACGAATGTGCAGTCTGCCTTTGAGCCTTTGTGTAACAGTGGAAATATGTTCTAAATGACAAATTACATATATGTTTCTCTTCTAGGTCCATCTGGGCATCAATGTTTTTGTGCCCTGTGAAAGGTTTTCATGGATCATCAAATCAAGGACTGACGCTATGTTTTGTAAAGATATGGCCAAGGCTCCATGGGATGTGTCAGTGTTGGCCAACAGAAGTGTCACTGGCACAATGTCCCCCAGATACGCCAGAGAAGGTGGCGCCGCAAAGCCATGGCTGAGCCCACATAAGCTTGATGCTATTTGAAGTAAATGTGAGAACTCAACGAAACTCATTGTAGTAAGCACGAACTCATTGCTAAGCAATGCCTCGGACCCCGCAGCACTTTGTCTTCTTGGAAAGGGAAAGCTGAGTAGCTAGGCAGTGGAAAATTTAAGCGGCTGCGCATTAATGAGATTGTGCGGTAACCATGATTCGTCATCATAATGCTGTCTCGATGACGCTGGAATCGTTGGCTTTGTGCAAAATATGCATTTGTGACAGCCATCGCAGGATAAGGCTAAAACTGGCAAACGGTGGTGTTTTCGCTTAGAACCCGTGTCATTGACAGAAAAATTAAATTATGCATGTGAATAGTCCTCTAAGCATGCAACCAGATGAAGGAGCTTTATTGTCTGCACGGATAATTTTCTCACATTAAAAATACAGTGACCATGCAGTAATCACATTTCATTGAAGCTGCCTAATAATAATTCGGTGTATACATCGCGAGACAACTACGATCATGAGAAATGCCACAGTGGTCGGTCTGTGCATAAGTTTTGCCTCTTGCATATCACAAGTAGCCTGGACTGTTTCTGTGTATTTTTCATTTTACAGTTTGAATTTAATTTTGTAACTTTTTGATTGCGATGATTAAAGCAAAGCTGTCAATACAGCTGTTGTACACGATGACATGAGACAGTGAATGCCACTACCTCCAACTCTAACATTTACGAGGCCATTTTTTTCTGTCGGGTTTAAAGAAATACGTGTGGAGCTCTGAAAGTACCACATATGGCATTCGCCACACAACAAGCGAGCCTGCCAGCAGCGCTGTCTTTCCTCCGCTTTGCACAGGAATACCGTAGGTCGGCTGCTCTGTCAGCAGATAAGGTACCCTTTCCTATTTGTGTTGTTTCATGAATGGCAGGCTCACTCGTCGTGCGACGAAGCCAGGTGAGAGGATATTTTTTTCAGTCTGCATTTTTGCACCCAAAAACAGCAATTTGTAAATGTCAGAAAGTTGGAACCTACGACATTCGTTGTCTCGTGTCATGATCTACAACTTCACCATTGACACCTTTGGTGAAATAATTGTAATTAAAAAGTTAGAGAACTAATTTCAGTTAGTTAATGAAGTTCCCAGCTAACCATGTACATTTGAGGCGTGCTGACACGTCAAATGGTAGCTCATAGCCACTGAACTTGCACGGTCGAGGTACAACGGCGTCTGCCTTGATCGCGATTTTTAGCACTAGTTTTCCGGTTTTCTATTGAACGGCCCTTGTAACTTCATTGGATTCTAAAAACATTCTTGTGACATGTAATATTACTCATTCTGTGTTCCCAATGACAGATGCATTCAACCGCTACATGGACGTCAGGCCCTCGGCAGAAGTGCCGCCACAGGCGCGGGCCAAGCAAGTTAGGAAGCACCTGGCGACTTTCTTAAGGGATTTGAGAAGAGCCCCAGCCAAGCCTTCATCACCCAAGCCTTCCTCACCTTTGTCCTGCCAAGCACCGCCTTCTTAGTTTTGCCTCTTAATTTCTAATAAACACATTCTTTCAGTTTATTGGCATCCCCTGCATTTCATTTGGGGTCATTGTGCTCCAGCTGGGGGTCATTAGCTCATAGGGCCCTGTGAGCAATGAGCTCATAGCATCTATGAGTAAAGCTCACAGGTGTGCTCATACCTAATCCCTATGAGCAAAGCTCATAGCTGCTCATATGTCATCCCTATGAGCAAAGCTCATAGCTGCTCATAGATCACCCCCTACGAGCAAAGCTCATAGCTGCTCATACAATAAACACATATATGATTTTTTGTGAGCAATCTCATATGTGACATTTTTCAGCAGGGCGAAGGTCAACGTGTGTGCCATCGAAGTGTCAAAATTGTTTTATACCTCGGCGTAACCTCGACGACCCAGCGCGCGCAATGCTCGAGCGGCAGGGAACTTGCGGAGTCAATTAGCGTGTTCTTGCACGGGCACGCTGCACGAGCTATGCCGTTTGCCGTTGGAGTATAAGCATCTTTTCGTACCCAAAATAAGTACCCTCAAGTCACAGCCGCTCACGCCCCGTTTTGTACAGCAGTGCAATGCGGCTGCCATCACTCACAAGGACATCCATTGGTCGCCACAGGCTTTCGCTCGAAATCGTCTGCGCTGATTGCTGAACCAGGCGGCATCTGGAATTCATGTAACCATCTCAAGAATGAGGGAGGGTAGACAACGAGCACGACTAGGTGCTAGTACGTCTCGCATTGCAGCATTACGTTGCATATAGGATGGGCCCTAGCGTCATCATCTGTTTTCTGAGTCGGTGCGCGCACGTTGACGCGTGCGGCAGTCGTTTTGAAATATGGGAGGGTGACTGGCCGAATTGTCTACCGTACTGTGGTGTACGATGTCCGGGTAGCCAATTGTGGTGCCTGAGGAGGAATACATCCGCTCTGGACGAGGTCAGCTTACGAACTGTTTAATGAGGCTCCTGCATATGACGTCACGCGCAGCTTTTGAGTACGTGAATAGGAAAAAAAGTGGGTATGCGCCACAGGGCGTCACCCTGCGGGCCGAATGTGGCAACAGCTTGTGTGTTTACAACATCACCTTGTAACTCCACGCAAACCTCTACAACTAACTTCATGCCCTCCTGATGTAGCGTTGTTTTCCCGAGTCACGTGACCAAACGCGACGTCACTGCACAAGCCGCATTCGATACCAGCGCGAGACAGATGCAATCTGCTGGCCGCCTGTAATCTATTAAACGCAGTGTTCCCGAGATTTCTGGCGTACGTCAAGGGAAACCCAGGTGGTCGGAAATGTCCGTAGCCCTACCCTATACCAGACGTGCATCATGTAGCCACACAAATGTTGACGCACTGACCTTACGTATTAATCTACTCCCGATTATTATTATTCATGCATTAAGAGTCACATTTATTTTAATCAAGAACCAATGGCTCGAAAGCTTTCAACACTATGGAGTACGAATCAATCTAAATGTGCCACTTCGTGTTATGGCATCGTGGCAACATGACATGTTATGGCGCACTTAGTAGCTTAGTAGTAGGCTATTGCACTTAGTAGTAGGCTAAGTAGAATTCGTGAGAATGACATCAGCTACGCTACAGTGGTCGGCGTGTAAATAAAGCTGCTATTTGTATCTTATTTCAGCTCTGCATCCATGATGGAGTACCAAACATGGAAGTGCTCGGTCACATGGTACAGTACTTTAGAAAAATCGTTGGGTAATTTACATCAACGGCCCCTCTTGTCAAATGATTAGTGAGGAGTGCCTTCGTTGCCCTAGAGTGATATGCTCTACTCGCAGCAACATGCGTCTTGCACTGTGTGTATGTTGTTTAGTGAATGCATGGCACGTTGTTCTGGTGTTTACCGCGGTAGGATAGTACTGCTGCCGCTGTTACCTCTCCTGGGATCGTGCGCCACATGCTTCATGGGGAAACGTGCCGCTATTCGCGGGAGCGTCGAGCAACTGCAAAAAGGTGCTGTAGTTGGTGAGATGATATCATTAAAGAAAACAGCGCGGGAAGAATGTGACGAAGAACCAGACATAAAATCCACTATACTCTACGGCGCAGTGTCAAACGCGTCTGTAGTGCGATTGGAATGCAGCAAACAATGTGCGGTCTTTGCCAAGGGCGGCGCAACGTCCTGAACGCAGGGGATCCAACCTGAAACCTCAGCTGGAAACTCAAACCATTCCCTTTCCATACTCATTCGGTTAGCGTCCTTAGATTTTCCCTTCTTCTGAAATTCAATGAATGGCCCTAAAGTGCCGCTGCGGACTAAATCTCGTGTCTTCAGAATCCTATCAAAGTTATCTTACTGAACTCTTCGTGTCTCACTTTACATTGCTGCAAAATGTTTTGGCTCTACGTGACGCGAAACTTAGAGAAAATTAATTTTTAGTTTTGATAACTGTGCCGATGTGTTAGGCTCCGACAGAGCGCACGGCTGTCACCTGGCAACGTGCTGTTGCCCTTTGCGTCTTCCGGGGGGGCGCACTTTTCCCACTTCGTTAGCGGAGCCCCATGTGAGATATCATCCGACAGCTCCCACCATCGAGAAAACGCAAAGGAGGGAGAAGGCATCTCTCCCTTTTCCCCTCTTTCGATCAGCCGTAAGTGGTATTAAACAAACTTAGTGCATGACCTGTGTATGTGTCTGGTTCTTCGGGAGTGTCGTGCACGATCTTCATTGACACAATTGACAGAATGATCGTATCGTGTTGACCAGATCGATTTTTTTTCAGCCAGCAATACAACTAACTTGTCAAATTATGCAAGGTTCCCCTGCGAAAGGGGACCCTTATACCCTCTATGTTAAGGAGTAAAATGACAAAAACTACTTAACTGCGTAGGTTTTCAATCGCTCAGCTCCATTTTTCGTTTTTCTTTTTTTCTTTTCTTTTTTCTTGTTGTTCTTCCCTTGTTCTTTCGCGGTTTCTATGTTACACGGGTGAGTGTTCTTTGCGTACGCAGGAGCTGAAGGTTTTGTTTTGACTTGATTTGTGTTTCACATTGTTCTTACTGTACTTAATACGTACTGTAGTCAATATGTGTGAGTTGTACGTCTCCTGTTATGGCCCGTCAAGGGCCAACAATATTTATAAATATTTTGCTGGTGCTTGCTTCAGACGTGCTGTACGTCTACCAACTTTATGTAGCCACGATGAAGCAGTGACTTAGAAAAAATAGCAACCGTATTGCGTAGAATGTTCTAGGCCTATAGTACTTAATGAAAGACTCAATAGCATGAGATCTTCTTCACACAAAATGGAGGATCGATCCTCTATA
Organism: Ornithodoros turicata; assembly: GCF_037126465.1. NCBI lineage: Eukaryota > Metazoa > Arthropoda > Arachnida > Ixodida > Argasidae > Ornithodoros > Ornithodoros turicata. Next base: position 145,826,528 of record NC_088201.1, read on the forward strand.
ACCACTCTGACGTTTACAGACGTAAGATACCTTCGGTCGTTCTCCCAGGAGAAGCATACAAATGCACCTCACTTTTAGGCGAACCCCACATTTTCAGCGACACCTAATGTAAAAATGCATCCGAATTCGGCAAAAATAATTCATGGGTCGTCAGTTGCAGTCGGACGAAGTGTTGTCCTGACCCGTATAAATAGCTCCGTTTCGTCGAATTGATTCTTCGACATTTCCGTTTCGTTCAAAGACTGTCACTCATACCATAAGTTGTAAGTAAAATCCCAACCCATCTTCTTGATTCGATACATTGAATTAGGTCAAATGGGACTGGTGAAAAGCTCAACCGCATTTGCGATGATTCAAGTTACATGACAAATTTTAACAGATTTCTGAAAATTTTAGCACATGTACCGTACAATCGTCCTGAGGCCGTATATCCTGGATGGTAAACGAAAAACCCGTCCCAGCACTTCACATGAAAGCACATACGAATAATAGGGAGACGAAGATGGACAACTAGACCAGCGATCTGCCGGCTTTGAGATCAATCGGATGGAGCATTCTTTTGTTTTGACTCGTCAAGAATCGTAAAAATGGCGACTCTTCTACCGACTACAACACGATGTAAAGCAAGTTGATTTCTGGCAATTGAATAATGTCTTGAAATGTACAATTGGGTGTAATTATGCCAGGTAACAACTCGTGCAGGCTGGGAAAGGAAAAATGGGTTGCACCAGTGCTAGACTCTTAAAAAATGTGCACTTTAACTCTTTTTTCTTCCCACATATATAACTCCCTTTCCGAGTGTACATTTCGAAAACTGGAGAGGCGGGGTTTCGTAAACGGTGTCTATGTATTAACCTCTTTATGATACAACAATCCGGTCCAACGTCCGCAAAAATGAAGTTTAACTTGTGAAATAATTACTGTAATTCTGTAAAAACAAAATCAGCGTCACTTTTTCCCGTGTGGTTCCCTCAACTTCTGAACACCTATTAAAAAAATCTGGTAGATATGTACACGGAGCCTCAGAAGTTAACGTTTGTCGAATATTCGGCGTATTCATTTGAAGTCGTGGACTGGAGCCCTTTTCATGCCCAGCTAGATCAGGAAACTTTAAGCCTACTGATTATCGTAAACCACACTCATGCGACTCAAATGTATTAAGAGGCATGATAGTTCAAAATAAAGCACGCAATCATTATTGCAGCAGGACACTACGCTTTCGGGTTAGCCGTTTCGTGATTATTCTATAGCTGAATCCTGAAGGGCATCAGTGGCATTTTCATGGTGGTCAAGGGCATAGTATAGAGAACCAAGCAAACAAAATGCTCTTGCACCATCCTGTGCAGTAGACGTACTGAGGCTCGTATAGGCATCTTTGTGCAGCATACGTGTACTTTTAGAATCTATCTCAACTATGGAGCGTCACTAAGTCTCTCAAGGCATTGTGGGCGCTTTCAGGCATCGCTCAGGGGTGCGCAATTTCAGAAACATTTGGCTTCAGAAAAAAAGAAAAAAGAAAACATGTCTGTGTGTGTGTGTTTTTCTTTGAAAATTCGAGGAATGAATTGAAGAATGAACATAATGAAGACGCTGTTTCATTGTCGTGTAACTTGAAATATGGCAGACGTCAAAAAGAAGTCAGACAGCGGAAGGATTTGAACCGCGCATCCACCGATTACCGGTCGAAAGCCTTGAGGCAAGCTGTACTGCCCCGTGTAGCTTTTTATCGGCCGCGCATTCAAAGACACGGCCCGCACGGGGGCGGACCGCGTTATGAAAGCAAAAGCGTGTGGATGTATTGTCATCAAGCAGGAGGGCTACATATGGAGGTAGGCCCCTTTGCACAAACAGAAACACTAGAAGGGCATTATGCTGAAAAGTGGGACAACAACGCTCCTAAGGGAGGTTGCGGTGTGACTGCGTGCGTGTGTGGGGAGATTGTGATCACAGAAAATATCTTCCTGGAAGAGCACCGCAAGCGATACTACTCCGACGACCGTTTTAATGGCAGCGCGTTCAACGACACGGCTCACCCGAGGCGGGGCCATGCTACCAAGGGAAAGGGCCCCTCTCCGGTGTGTATTGTCATCAAGCAAGATGCACCAAGCACCTATGGAGGTAGGCTCCTTTTAGACGAACAGGAACACTAGTAGCACACTATGCCGAAAGGCAGAATAACAACGGTCCTTAGGGAGATTGCTGTTTGTACGGGCCGCACCATGCGAACAATCCATGATGTACGTAAGAGTCCCGACAGAGGACAGTACAAATCTTGCAAACTGGCTAGAACAAAATGTGCCAGTCACCCTGATCATAGCGGAAGATGCGAGTGGAGCAAAGCAAGCGACGGGAGCACTCGACTGGGCCGAGCAATGCGTGTTCCCTGGTGATGAGCGCCCGCAGTCCTTTACGAACTGCCTAAAACAGACCTAAACTTAGGCAGTCGGGACCACCGAAGGCTATCCGGCACTGGCGTATCCAAACTTGGAAATTTATTTCTGCAATCAGACATGCCAAATGTTTTCGTTACAGTGGCCCATTCGGCACTTGGAAGATCAAAAACAACCGCAATCTGGAATCTGGCAATGAAGGAAGCAGTGCTCTGGTGACTCTAAGATGCCACAAGACGGGCAGTGATCCGCGCGACAAATATGGAAGCGGTGCAAACGTTCAGGCAGGACACCATGGGCCAGCTTCCACTAGCGACTCGCCCGACGAGCGTACAACCAGCCAGTCGTGATACCTCGTCAGGCGCTTCCGGGAGGACCACCCACAGTACCAGGCAGGGAGGGAATCACCAGCGCCTCCATGACTGCGGCAATAAATCCCTGGCGTCCAAAAGAGAGACTCAGCGTCCGAGGACATCTCGCGTACGCGTCTGAAGGCAGCTATGCAAGCTGTGAAAAGGGGGGAAGGAACTTCTGCTCTCGAGCGGCTGCCAGTGATATCGGTGAACCACCGGATGCATGAACGAGGAAATAGTGCACCAAAGCGCACGCTGGATGATGAGGACTGTGAAGCGCCTCAAAAAGAGCGAGGATCTGCAGAACTAGACATCGCTCCGTGATAGCCGGCACGCCCAAACCGCCCCGATCACTCGTGAGATACAGCTGTGACCAACTGACCCATTCAACTGAACCAGCCCACAGGAAATGGACTGCGTTGCAAGTTAAGGCGACTCGAATGACTGCAGGTGACAGACATACAGCGGCGAGGAATCACAGACGGCTCTAGTACTAAGAGTCAATAGGCGGGCACTGAAAATGAGGGGAGGTCTACAGATTTGAGTTCGCGGAGAACAGGGGAGGAATGTTTAAGCACTCTAGGCCAGTTTACAGGAGATACCGCACTACAATCGAAGACAACGCCGACGGTTTTGACTAGGGTTTTTTAGGATACGCCGTAGGCGTAAGGAGGGAAGGTTCCGCATTAATGTAGAGGTACAACAAGGTACAAGGTACGAAGGTACAACACTTCCACAAAGCGAACCCACGCTTCATGGAAAGCTTCGTAAGCTGGAAGCATGGAAAACATATACGAATGACGCACTCTGCCTGTTTGCTTCGACAGGCAAAAGATTTTGCCTGTCGAACGAGGCTAACACCGCTGTTGGCCGCCTCAGGTTTGACCACTGGCAGGCGGCACGAATCGCATCCTGCGGGGGACCGATGACCTGCCATTGACCGAACAGGCTTGACATGTGTGCAAGACCTTCTTCAACTACGGCGAAACACGTTGAAGAAGCGCGTTGGCTAGAATTTTAGAATTTTGTAATCGCAAGTCAAAAGTGTTATGGGACGATACGCATCCGGGTCCTGTTTTCCTGAAGCGTCCTTGCAGAGAGGGACAACTACGCCGCTCTGCAACGTGCAGCAAAGCGCGCCTCGCGACAAGCATTGACTGCATACACCGCCAATTACCCTCCAAAACCGTTTGCCGGGACAGTTCAAAAAGTTCATTTTACGAGCGCGGCCCTGAGTCTGCAAACTCCATTTGTTTCACTCGGAGGGGGCACTCCGGTCATCAAGCAGGACAGCTACCTATGGAGGATGTCCCCGGTGTGCGTATTGGCATCGAGCCGGAAGACCAGTCACAAAGACTGGCTCCCATATAAGTATCTCAACAAGCTAGAACAAAAACTAGAACTAGTGCAATGCCAACTGCTGCTTGTGATATCACGTCACGTTAAGGATTGTTGTTCGTGCTTGTCGTCGCCATGCAACAGACCAAGACTGCGGAGAGTTGCGTATGGAATAACGGTACGAAGGAAAGTAATGTTTAGTAGTGAACGACGTACCTTCCATGCGTTTCTTCGAATAGCACAGATGAAGTTAGTCAGCGTCTTCCGAACTCCATAGCACCAAGGACTGCTCTCTCCCTCTGTAAAACTCTGCGAACACCTGCTCTAACGAGGCTTAGAACGTGTGGCGGTCCCGAGCGCGACAACCGTGTACTGCTATGCAGCGCGCAATCCACACTTGGTAGTTTATCTCTACGGCTAAGAGGATGAACTGTCATCTATCCCGGATTGGAACGGGGGGTTGAAGAAGCGTTTGAATGGTGCTCCAGCGAATCTGTGCAACCCCACACAGCTCCTCAACACTGTGCCACAAAACACCGTGCTTTGTATTGGCATCAGAGCGGAAGACCAGCCACACAGACTGGCTCCCTCTAACCGTGCTACAGAAGTTGACTGTTACAGCGGCGATCACCGCAAAAGCGAAATTCAAGTCAGGTGGCTGCTACATACCATCAGTGCCAGTTATCCAACTTTGCTGGTGTTGCGGATGCATTTAGAATAAATCTGCTCTTCACTGCTGCTCTCCTCCCGGTACGCGATGACGACGACGATTGAGTTAACTGGTGCTGGTGGAAGATGAAAGATGGAAGTCACAGAAAAGGTTAGCCAGCTGGGGGACTCGAACCCACATCTTCTGGATTTCCGGTCCAGGGCTCAACCAGAGACCCAGAAGATGTGAGTTCCAGTCCTACAGCTGGCTAACCTTTTCTGCGACTTCCATCTTTCATCGTTAATTTCTTAGGCAATTTGAGGGTTTCTATGTGTTTGTCCTTTCTACGTTGTTCCAGCCTCAGAACATCAGTTCCCTCTGGTGCCGGTGGCACCATTCTGTTAAACATTATATCGAGCCAGAAAGGTTCCTTTTACCCCAAAGCTGTTAATCAAACTGTTGGGAAGATAACATGCCAATAACATAAATTACCAATGAGAGTAATTTGGTATAATTATTTGGAAAATAATTTTTCAGAAGAAATTTTTGATCCAAGAACGAAACACCAAAAATATGTGTATTTGCATCAGAAAGTAGGAGTGCCAAACTCAGGGGGATCTCCTCCTGTGGCATATCAAACATACTTCAAAGAGTGTACAAAATTATAGGTAACCACTAAAAATGATGCAATATCTCTTAGCTACGTTTTTTTATCCATTTATTTCTGTTTTCCGACCAACGGGACCCAGTTTTATCCCTTCCGCGAGCAACGTGCCATCAACCTAGGCAGGCAGACAGCAATAATCCCCACATCACCCCCACCACACCCCAACCCAAACCGAATCGGTATCCCGAACCGGTAACCGAAGCTTTCTATATCGGCTCCGTTCCGGTTCTGCTCTAAGTTCGCGCTAGTAATTACGGTTCAGTTCCGGTTGAATTTGAGCTAAAAATGACAGTTAATTTTGGTTTTCAATTTCGGTTCCCGTTCGCTTAGACGCTGTGGTTAGTGTCTTCATTAAGTTAATCTTTGTGCCAGAATATTTCAAATCAAACTCAATTGATTCATTCATTTAAGCTAACCTGTCTATCACAGGACATGCTAGAAAATTGAGATTGTTAAATTAATATAGAAGGAAGAGTACAGTATACATTGGAATAACAGGTTGAAAAAATGTAAAGCAGAGAAGTGTAGGTATACTTCTGAGGTGTATCATATAGTGTTCTATTTAACCGGTGACAAATAGTTATGTTATTCAACATTGTCAGATCACGTCAGAATGCGACATAACACCTTTCGGGAATCATTTATTATGATCTCATGTGCACTTCACCCACAACAGAAAAAAAGACCACTGTCTGTCTTTCAGTGGAAACCAATGTTTCCACCCGTGCTACTCCCGTGCCAGGCGTGTTCTGTCCCTGGATACCTCCACAGGATAGCGCTACGTGATGCCATCCATTGGATAATGTGTTCACGCGCAGTAGCACTGGTGACTTCCTTCGATCAGTTGAAGGCATTCGATCGTGTGCGCCACATGTACCTATTTTCAACATTGAGGGCATATGGTTTCGCCGATGGTTGGTTGCGTTTTGTTGATGTGCTATACAAAGTGGCAAAAAGTGCCGTAGCTGGTGGTCTATCGTCTTCGTTTGACGTTACGTGTGGTGTCCGACAAGGATGCCCTCTTTCCCCCGCCTTGTATGCCCTTGCCATCAACCCTCTCCTCGAGAAACAGTGTTCTCTCTCAGTTATCCAAAGGCTACCTAATAGATGCCCATCGCCTGTGTTTGCGCACGCTGATGACGTCTCTGTCATACTACCGCGTGAGAGTTCCCTAGAGCCAGTGTTGAATGCGTTTGAAGACTACGGTACAGTTTCTGGGGCAAGACTGAATAGATCTAAAAGTGTGGCTCATTTTTTAAATGTTCAGCCAACCTGTGCTGCACCCTTTCAAGTTCCTGTAAGGCCTCACGTTAAAATCCTATGAGTTGTTTTTGACAGTACAAGTGTCTCAGCTGTCAACTGGCCTCGAGTATTCAACCGCTGTAGCGCTGTGCTGCGAGAGCTCAAGTTTGTTCACCTGTCGATCACTCTTCGGGCACGGCTGTTTGCATCATGGTATTACAGTCGCTTGTGCTTTTTAGGGCTGTTTCATCCCCGCAAGCGGTAATACAAGCTGCTCTCACACGACACGCGTTCCGCCTTCTGTGGGGCGGGTCCGTTAAATGGGCCTGCAGGTCTCAACTACACGGAAGTAGTGATCTGTGTAACTTGGAAGTACCAGCTCTGCCAGGAAAGTGTTTGGCGCTTCACTCGCGTAATCTCTTTGAGGCGCTCCGTGCGTCAGAGCAGCCGGCCTCAGCGTTAGTGTAGTATTTCCTAGGACACGCCGCCAGGTGGTTCCTAGAAAGTCCGAGCTTCGCCCCAGGGCGGAAGTACTCCCTGCTTATTTTTGTCCTTGTGTCGCTGTTGTGCGGCGCTTGCGTGACCAATGCCCAGGTGAAGACATTTCCTTGTGGAGCGTCCGTGATTTCTACGCCGCCTACAGGCAAATGCGAGCGAGTCCCGCAGGGCTTGCAGTGCCAACGAAATTCGCCTGGCGGCGTTTCACTGCTGGCTGGCCACCGTGAGGTACCTGGAGCCGTTGCCTGCCGTACGCGCAGAGAGGAAGTAACTAGCATCGCTGATTTCGGAAATTAACTTCCAAATTTAGATTCGCCGGTGCCGGTTGGCCTTTGGTGGCCCAGATATTGGGGGCATGGCTATTTTTTAGGCAGTGAGAGCCGGGCCGCGTACACATATCATCCGTGAGCAGTCATTATTTCGGTCTGTGTCATTATTATGTCTGTGAAGTGCTGTCGCCGCTTGCTTACAGCCACTCGGCCCTTTAATTATGATCAAGGTGAGTGGCATATCAAGTTCTAGTAAGCCCACTAGGACTGTACTGCCCCCCCCCCCGTAGCGACCCCTCCGGAGTTTCAGGATTGTTCGCAGGGTACGTCACCTACAAAAAGCAATCTCCCTTTGGAGCGTTGTTATCTGGTATGTAAGATAGAGTTTGTGTTAAAGAGGTTACCTCCATAGGTAGTTCTCTTGCTTGATGAAAATACACCCTTGCTGCATGAGCAGAGGATATTTGCTTGTAAGAGTACTTCGTCGTGGCCGGGGTGGGGCATGCCTCACTGTGCTGTGTGCGCAATAATTTCTTTCCCAACCGTGTGCCTTCGGCTGTGAGCCACAATGCATGCACAGCCTTCGAGCTTTCTTTCACCCGGAAAAAGAGCTTACAGCTGTGCAGGCATCAGAAGATCTCCACTGAATAGGAGGCAGCAGTCCCGACCTATAGGCGCCAACCATTTAAATGGGGCTGCGAACATTGTCATAGTCCCTTTTATCGTGGGATGGATAAAAAAGTGCTACATAGCATTTATGTCACAGTCATGTTTGTGGAGGCAAAGTTTACCAATTGAATTTTCTGTTTTTCTACGCAACGTCCGTGGTCTTATTACGGCCATTTTCACTGTTGCTCAGTGTATGGCTTCTGCTTTTAGAGGGAACAAAACAATAAAAAATTGTGAGGAAAGAAATATGCCGTCACCTATCGCCACCAAACAAAACAAGACAATTCAATAAATGTGGTTGTTATTCACTCTGCTATGTGGTTGTGTTCATGTTAAGTCACCTGTTTGGATCTGCTAGTACCAGTTAGCTTCCTATTTTTATGCAAATACACATGTTTTCGGTGTTTCCTTCTTGGATCTTTCCCAGAAGATGTATTCTGAAAAAACATTTTCTTAAAAACATGCTGACACTCGCCGGGTTTAAAATAGGCGCGTGATTATACCGAATTATTGTCATTGTCAATTTATGTTATTGATATCTTATCTTCCTGACAGTTTGATTGACATCTTTGGGGCAAAAGAAGCCTTTTTGGCTCGATACAATGTTTCACAGAATGGTGCCACCAGCACTAGTTATCTCAAGAGACGTCGTCATCGCGTATCGCGAGGGGAGCAGTAGTGACGAACATGATTATGCTGAACGCATCCGCCACACCAGCAAAGTTGGATGACTGGCACTGATGGTAGGTAGCAGCCGCCTGACTCGAATTCCGCGTTTGCGGCGAGCGCCGCGGTAACAGTTTGGTTGGGGAAAATCTTCGTATTCGCGAGTATTCGTTCGTTGCATGGTGACGTCCAGCACACATATTAATCTAGAGATCATATTGCTCTAGAGTTGGCATCTACGTAGCCTTAGTTTAGTCCGTGTGAAACGTTAGAGGGAGCCAGTCTGTGTGGCTGGTCTTCCGCTCTGATGCCAATACAGAGAGAGAGGGGAAAATCTTCTGTGGCTCATCTCATAGCTTACGCTACATCTTACAGTTGCCAATACGAGCTTACGCTTGTCCCATCCTACAGTTGGCAATACAAAGCAAATTAGTAAATTAAGGATACAGGGAGTGGTAGGCTAAAAGATAAGGAAGATGGGCTTACTAATTTTGTGAGTCATCTAATCAGTCAACTACAACGAAGCGAAATGGGCCGGCGAGTCATCGAATAAACAGATCGGCTTTTCCCATCCTACAGTTGGCAATACCAGAGTCACTTATTTAGTAGCTTATTTAATGACTCTAGGCAATACAAAACAGATCGGCGTTCTAATGATCACCGTGGAGGGAGACAATGTAGTGCATGCCTGCTCTTCGTTTTTAGGACAAGGGCAGTACTATTTTTGAACCGTGATGTGGGCAAGCTTACCCTTGTCCCCTCCTAGAGTTGGCAATACAAAACAGCAAACGGGCAAAAACACAAGAGTGATTGCTCTCTGAACACAACTGAGTCCAAAGAATGAATGCTCCAGCCTGGAGCGCACGAGCATTTAAGCGTCGCGCGTCGCACGTGCGTTTGCCAGAGAGCAGGCGATGCGTCTGGAAGCTTCATGCTTCTGCTTCAGCACGCCCCGGGCGTCACTTGATGCCACCGGGAGTGGGCGGTCCATCCACCCCCACATAAAAAATGCTCCAAAACGAAGCACCGTTGCAATAAATTCTGTTTCCCTGCAGTACTCGCTAACTGCACCAGTTTCTGGCCAGAACATACAAATATTAATTTAGTTTGGTCACTTACACCAAGGTGTACTTGCGTACTAGGCGAACATACAGCAGAAATACATAATTTGCTGCAAATGATCTATGATGCAAACAATCTGCTGCAAATGATGCAAACAATCTACTGAATGGTTCCAGACTATGGGCTTAACATAAGAGATTTTTATTGCTTTGACAATTAGCACCCCATTGAGACAAAATAGCAGCAACATGCTAACTGACTAAGTTACACATGCTTTGCTCTTTAAATTGAAACACCTGAACCGCCTGCTCAACTATTACGTTGTTCACAGCCCGGCACAAATCCGATGATCCACATCGATTAAGAACTAGCTCTTGCTAAGCGCAGCAGCTATTGACTGTCCTGTACTTCTTGAAACCAGTTTCATCTAGTTGGAGTGAACAGCTGTATTATTATTTTTTTTTTCAGGATGAATGTTTTTGTTCTTGCTCTTTTTTCATTTGCGGTGAGTCCAAATGTCATCTACACGGCGGTGTCTTCGAAAACCCACCAGCGTGATATTTCCTGTACCGCAGATACGGAAATGGTACCTGTGGATATCCGAACCGAGAGAGAACGAGTTCTCATTACCTGAGAGAACAATTCGGATGTGATTCGATATTAAAAGTTGCCTAAAAAATGCGCAAAATAGAATGCAAAAAGGTTTCTGGCAACAGCACGAACATCTTACTGATCTGCAGGCTGGTGATGCTGCCGCAGAATTCAAGTAACACTCGCATACTTTACGTTGGTGCTGCCATTGTTACTGAATAATAAGTCTGCTGATCTGTTGTCTTCAAAATCTTTTTCGTATCCTGTTTCATACATTCGAGTAACATTTTACTGCTATTCCAGATTTATTCCCAGTTTGCCCCCTGATAACAAGAACATGTGCTGTGTCCTTGCAATCTCACAGGCGTTTGTCACTCAGGTGTAGCACGCAAAAACTGAATAAGGGTGGTGTGTGTGTGTGTGTATGTAGTTAGAGGTTTTCTGGCGCAAGGGCTACTTAGGCCAAAGAGCGCCAAGTCACTGATGAAAAAAATTCATGGATTATGTAATGAGTGATTTGTTTAAAATCAGGAAGACATTAAAATATATGCATATATGTAAAACTTATCTCTAGAGGTGTCTTGTGAAAAGTAAAATACCAGTGATGACTAAAATAATTATATACTTTGTAAGATCTTAATACAATCTAAAAACCTTAAAACATTCACGTGAGCTACTATAGGCTCATTGCCAAGCAAAAGCGAGGGATGAAATGGTATGCACTACTGATAGAATCGTGAAAAGTGGGTAAAACGATACTGCTCATACGCTGGGCATGCTATTAAATTGTGAATAACTCTTAGAGGCTCCTGACAGTATTGGCACTCTGGCTGCGGTTGTCCAAGAAGTAGGTGCTGGTGTGTTAGGTGTGTGTGCCCTATTCTTAGTCTGGAAAGTGTGACTTCAAAGAAGCGATTTCGGTGATAGGAACTCTCCCACTCTTTAATTACTGGTTTTACCAAATGCAACTTGTTACTAAGTTCTGTATCCCATGTCAGCTGCCACTGTGATACGAGAGCCTTTTTTAGAGCTGGTCTGTAGTCCTGAAAGGGAATTTGCATAGTTTGCGGAAGAGACAGTGATGCAGCCTTTACTGCAGCATCAGCTAGCTCATTTCCAGCAATCCCTACGTGGCTGGGGACCCAGCAAAAGTGTATGTCATGCCCTTTTGTAGAGAGTTTGTGAAGGCGTAGAATTAGATTATGGAAAAGAGCATTTTTAGTTTGCCCTTTTGTTTTCATTGCCATCATTAGACTTCTTGAATATGTGTAAATTACAGTTTTTTTTTCGCTCGATATTCTAAAAAGACCCCATATAACTCGGCCGTATAGACACTCATGACCAGAATTCAGGGACACCTCCTCTGATTCAGGTTCTGCCTGATAGAAGAAGAACGTGTAAGAAACCCAACCTGAAAGAAAAGTATGCGACGAGGAAGGGAATTTGTACATCAGATATCGCGCGCGGAGCCCGGCTATCAGCAGCAATTGCCCAGCGCAGAATGAAAACGTGATGAATCAGCTCTGATAAGCTTTGCCAAACTTTTCTTCGCTGTGCTGCTGCTCAGAATTGTGGGCTGCTGCTCGTAGCGTGTGGAACGTGGTGATTGCCACTTGTAAGGCTAGCCCTGGTCCATTTTTAGTTCTCTCTGTGGGGAATGGGGATGCCTTCGACGATGATCAGTGTGTGTCCTGGGGCGACTTCTGAGCGAAATGTGCCGACGTATGTGTGACAGCGTCTGAGGAAAACCCCAGAAATTATCCCCCATTATGCTGAAAAGAAATTATGCTATTTAAGCTAAGAAACCCACACTGTAAAAAATTGCCGTAAATTTTACGGTCAAAATCCATTTTTTGCCGTAAAAAGAACCGGTATGCTACCGTAATTGGAAATACGATCCAAGTAGTGTAATTAACATGGCACCACTGAAATATGCCGTAATTATGACGTTATCACCGTAAATAACACGGTAGTGTGTCCGTAATCCCGATTACGGTCAAATGGTTGTATATTTTACGGTAGTCCTCCATACTGTCACATTGCTTTCCAGTATCTGACATTGTGCTACGCTTGCAGTACATGTATACATGCATATGGTGTCATGGTGTTGCTATGCATTATATTTCATTAGATGCCAATTTCATACTTCAGTAACTTTGATATCTGCTGCTGTACGTTCACACCTCGGGATGTCTTACAAACATTGGATATCATTATTTAGCATAACGTGTGCTCGAAAGACAAGATCACACGAAAAACAGACTCGAACAGACGGGAGCGTTTACTGTTAAGGATATTTAATATGACAAAGTACACTTGTGCAGCGTGTACTAGCGACAGAAACGCAACGACACTGGGGCCCAGCCTACACTGCCAGCTTCTTCACTACAAAGGCTACTTACGCTGGGAACAGCACGACAGATTTCTAATATACACAGAGATTAAATAAACGGACAGAAAAATTCGTGCCAAAAAGAAACAGAACAGGGCTGCAGCACGCAATGTTGCCGGCAGCAGTGTAGCCGCGTCGGCGGCATTTGCAAAGTCAACGATGGCGAAGGGCGCACACATCGTCATCGCCAACGTCATTTTCAAATTGACGACGGCGTTTGCAAATGGCGACGGGGAAGTCGATGCAAGCTCCATGTGTCCAAATGCAGCGGGTTTCAGGTACGTATAAAGTGTTATTGTGTCTCAACACTCACCTCGCATTGCGCTGTGATCATATTTCGCATTGCCGAAAGGTGTATCCGCAGCGCACGTTTAATTATTGCACGATTGCGTCTTCCTTACTAGGCACAACGGGGGCGCCTCACGGAGCAGATTAGAAGTTCAAATTCCGCTGGCGGAGCAAACGTACTGAACTCCCAGAAGACGCGTACTTTCGGGTTATTGCACGCGAAAAGGAAAATGATCCTGTGTACTATTTCCAGGCACCGTTACTTGAAGCCGCTGCCGGCTATAAGAAACTGAGCAAGCTCCGTGCGCATATGCCGACTGATGTTACCTGGAGGTAAGTTATCTTGCTGATGTGATAGATTTACTTCTTTGTCCCACTTCAGTGCTTCAAGATACTGAATGCTAAATCGTTCTGCTGTAAATTTTGTATCCTAGGTGTAAAGATTTAAGAACATGCGTATAGGACATATGATGTGCTTCATATGCGTATGTACTTGTCGATGTGGTGTTACTTGTACGATGTCGTGATTGTTGAACATGTTTTACGTGTTGTTGACGCCTGCCTAATTTATTCGGTTCCAATCTGCTCCAGCAGCGGTGGCCACTTCTGGGCACACCATCCTTCCTGGCCAAGTCGTGTGGAAATGCATCCAAGACACGCTTGGCCTTGGATCACTTGCTGAAAGAAGACCCAGGAGGGGGTATCTCTTTTGCATGGTTTCTCGTGACACAGAGTGAGTATTTCAATTTTTATCATCAATTGGTCTTCCATCACCTTATCTTTTCAATCCTTCACTCTGCAACAGCACTTTTCAACTAGACACTGATATTATTCCGGCTTATTTTATTTAGCCGTTTCTACCGCCGTTCTTTAGGGACTGTAACACATGCTTGTAGTGTTCATAACTTAAATGTCACACCTATGTCTCGAAAGGTAGAACATAAGGAGCTCGTGGCCCTTATAACTTCCCATGAAATTAGGGTATTGTTGGGTTGGCATGCTGCTTGTCCACCCTTGAACATTAGCATCCCTTTGTGATTGAAATTGCGCCTTTTTACCCACTTACAATTTGGGGCAATAAGTGCATAACATGGTGGATAATGTTCGGTGTCCCTGTCATTATGTTTTGTCGGAAACAAAGTCGTTGAGTAAAGCTACTGGTCGCTGGCTAGTACATGTAGCTGCGTATCTTAATATATTGAGAGCTTCTGTTTCCCCCGAGCAGTAAGAAAGTGTAGTACCCTCTGTAAGGCTGGTGCACCGCGATGCTGTGCTCTGCTGTGCCATAGTATTTATTCCTCCAGGATGCAAGAAGCATTACAGAGTTGTTTCTTTGTTATGACTATAGTCTAAAAACTCAGTAGTAAAGGAAGTCCGCTTTGGTCTCAAAATGTTATACTGGTGTGACGTAATTGCAGTGTGCTGTTTCAAAATGATTTGTGGGTAAAATGGATGCGAGGCAAACGGGGAGGTGGTTCCAATCATGATTTGTGCGCGGAACAAAGAAATCAGTGTTAGATTCAACATCGAAATTGTGTGCTTTCTCTCCCTTTTTTTTCTTCGGTGATTAGTAGTACAGGTGCGGGACGTGCATGTGGCAGTATGAAGGACATTAGGGTGCAGCGAATTTATGCAGTACATATTTTATGAAAAGAACACTGCCCTGCTGCATGGTGAGATTTGTGCAGTGATTTGCTATAAACTAACCATCTCATTCCTGCATACATCACCCGTGGCACTAGTCATCAAAAGTAAAAATATATACTTGCTTCACCAATGGCGTTGCTGATTCTTTCATTTAACACATAACTTGTGATTGGAACTACCTGTTGAATTGCTTGGCATGTATTTCCTGGAATAATCTCAGTGACATTTGTGACTCAAGCATAGTTATTTTGTAACAAAACATATTCTTCTTTACAATTTTAGACCACATCTGTAATGACAAACACTCTAACAGCATTACGTCTTCATACAGTCACTCCACACAAAATCATCAATATCTAACAAGATTTAAATCAATATATTTACTACCCGAATACGAGTGATTTAAGATATTTATGACCAGTACAAGACCTTGAGATATTTCTTCACCTGCATTGGAAAGTACTCAGCCAGCACCATGAAGGTGTGAGAGAGAAAGAGATTATGCGTTTAATGACACAAAGGCCATAGAGCGCCAAAACTATGGTGTCTGTACTACAGGTTTTCCGTCCATTTTAGTCTAACTGCCATCTGAATTAGTCAGGTGCCACCTGAAATAATCCGAGCTCCATTCAATTTAATCTGGGCGCCATCTGAAAAAATCCAGATGCTATTTAATTTAATCCAGGTGCCATGTGAATTAATCTATGGTGTTTTTAAGCACCGTGTACTCACACGAGGGACATCCCCGCAGAATATTCTACAGACATGTAGTGCAAGGAAAAGTAAAATGCTGCTGATGGGACTCAAATTCTGCTGCGTCTTATGTTGAGCATTCGCACGGCGCCGAGATATCTAACGTTAAAGCGGAAGCATAGCAGACGACACCATTGGTCATGTCGTCTGCTACAGAATATCTTCTGACTGAGGTGCAGGATATTCCACATGGTTAGAAGAGCACGAAAAGGCATGACTCCCATAGCAGACGACACCACTGGTGCTGTCGTCTGCTACAGACGGTCTTCCCACTGAGCTGCAGGATATTCCATGTGGTTAGAAGAGCACGAAATGCATGACTCACATAGCAGACGACACCATTGGTCCTGTCGTCTGCTATGGAATATCTTGTGACTAAGCTGCGGGATGTCTTTCCGTGCTCTTCAAACCGCAGAGGATATCCTGTGGCAGAGTAACAAGATATTCCTTTGCAGACGACAGGAAAACTGGTGTCGACTGCTATGAGTATCATGCCTTTTCGGGTTTTGCTAACCCCGTGGAATATCCTGCAGTTCAGTCAGAAGACATTCTGTAGCAGGCGACAGCACCAGTAGTGTCGTCTGCTATGTGAGTCATGCCTTTTAGCGCTCTTCTAGCTGCGCGGAATATCCTGCTGTTCAGTCAGAAGATATTCTGTAGCAGACGACAGCAACTGTGCTGTCGTTTGCTATTCTTCCGCTCCAACTCCCAATATCTCGTGCGTATGTTCCACATAAGACACGGCACAACTTCAGTCCCATCAGCAGTTTTTTTGTTACTTTTTTGTCCACTAAAATACTCTACGAAGATGTCCCTCGTGTGAACACATGGTTATAGTGCTTAAAAACACCATGGATTAATTCAGATGGCACCCGGATTAAATTGAATAGCATCTGGATTTTTTCAGATGGCGCCCGGATTAAATTGTATGGCGCTGGGGTTATTTCAGATGGTACATGGACTAAAATGGACGGGAAAACCTGTAGTGACACCATACTGAATGTGTAAGGTGCAGAGGTGTGTGCATGTGGAGCTGTATTCCAATGGTAGCAGCTGTCGTACTACATATCCTGCATTTTCTTTCTTACAGGAGTGTATCGTGTATCCGCCCTGCAAGGGATGCAAGCTGATGAACCGAGCCACAACCTACGAAGAAGTTCTGGGGATTGTTTCGAAAACAGCAGAAGTGTAAGGGAACCTTTTACTTGGTAACCAGATACACTTAATGTACTTTGCAACTCTAAGATGTTGTTTTGATCGCTGCAGATTCAACCACACTTCACAGATTTTTCCACCCTTTCTCTGTACGTACAATAAATGCTCGATCCTCTACTCTATGACTTGTGTCACACATTACTGCATGACTTGCAATTTCATTAAAGGAAGACACACACAATTACACATCCTATTTCCACATTTGTGGGAATCAATGCACTCCACACTTCAACCAAAAGCCGACTCTCTCAGGTGGTCGTGAAAATTACGGGAAAGAGCCGGCAACATAGCTGCCATTAAAATCCCTGTAAATTTTACGGCTACATTTTTTGTAAGACACCGTAACTTTCACGGGGAAAAACCAGCATTCTGGTTACATGAAAATTACCGTAAATTTAACGGCAGTACTTCTTCCGAAGTGGCCGTCATTTTAACGGGAAAAGTCCGGCAACATAGCTGCCATTAAAATATACGTAAATTTTACGGTAGTTTTTTTACAGTGCAATTCAGTAACTGCACCTTACTTTGTTACTTTGTCACTTTGTTGAGCTCGCGATTGAAGTTCTCCGTCAACGGGAAACGGCTCGGCACTACCTCCGTTTGCGTGCTCATATTCCCCGCCACCCGCTACTCAGGAAAATTCGATACCGCCCTGAAAGCGACTTCTATCGAGTAGCGCAGAGGACACGCCAGACTCTCACTGGCTTCATAACTAAGGACACTATACCGCCGGAAGCCCCCTGGTCTCTACCGGTACCGCCCACTTTTGTACGCCTCCCAAACCTTCTGGAAAGAAGAGATCAGGACCCCCCTCAAGTCCTCCGAGCCCATTTTCATGCTCTGGTAGACGCGAAGATTTCTACGTTTACGGCAGCATATACTGATGGCGCATCCCGAAACAACAAGTCCGCCTCCGCCTTCGTCATTCCATCCGAAGGCGTCGTGCACGGAAGACGCCTCTCACATCCAACCTCCTCCACAGGTGCGGAACTCTATGTCATCCTTTTCTTTCTACAACACATCGCTGATTTTCCACCCCGGGAATGGGCAATCTTTACAGACTCCAAATCTGCCCTTCAAGCAATTGAAAATTCCGGCATACGAGGCCCATCCGCACCCATAGTCACAGACGTGCTAATGGCTTACCACACTATCTACGCCGCAGGCCACAGGCTAGTTCAGTGGGTTCCAGCCCATTGTGGTGTCGTGGGGAACGAGCAGGGCGACAGCGCCGCAGAAGCGGCACTCTC